>NC_142643.1:3350833-3653863 GCF_053813885.1 Theobroma cacao
TTTGGGAACGGGACTGGACTGGGTGGCAGATTTTGAAAGTCATAGGACGTGTTACCCGGTCCGTAATTGAAGTGAACCGACAGTAATCAAGAGCAGGTTATGGGCAACTGTGTTTTTTAATTAAGTTTTTAAGTGTATTAACTAACTCCAACAAATTAGTCTGTGTTTGACAATAATAATATATGTTGTTCTGTTAAAGAATGTAAATGTGTATTTACGTAATGTATATGTATATATACAATTGTTTATACTAATAACCTATGTGTATATATGCACTTAATAGGTTTGGAAATAAGGTGAGAAATCCTTTTCAGGGTCCAGCATCGTGTTCTTCAAGAGAAATCATGATTTTCCCTTTTTTTTTGTATGGTATAGGGTGGAAAAACTTAGGCTCAATCTATTAAAATAATTATTCAAATTATTATATAATATTATTATTACTATTTAGGTAGCCTATTGCATGCATGTTTAGGAACATTAAATGTGCGAGGTTAGTTACTTTAGGCCTAGACTGCACCTGAAGTCAAATTATCTATTGTAAGGTGATGAACGCAAACAAATTCCTATGGTAAAAATTTGTTTGTCAAACAAAGGGGCCCGTGCAAAATGACGTAGCCAGTTTGAACAAAACACAGCCTTGTGCAAGCATTGGACGTAATTGTCAATTATTACAACTTTCCATCTAGAGAAACGCAATTCACTTTTCCTACCTTGAACATTTTGATGCGACAAAAATCTATTAATTTGCTGAGAAGGAGTTTCGGAAGGCTTAAAGGAAGGAAAGAATAGGATGTGTGAAACTCTGACAAATGGCAGGAGAGGTGAATGTTCTGACTTTGGGAGGAAATGCTTACAAAATCAATGATGTAACCAAGCACAACGCCCAACAACGGTGAGAAACTGGGGGCGGCCCAATTGCCTAAGGTCCTTAGAGGGGGAGAGGGGAGGAAAAGATAGACGTTGGGACTTCAATTTTTGAATGTGACACTGACAGCCCTTCGTCTTCGTCCCTCCTCTCTCTCAATGTTGTCCTCGTGGGGACCTTGAGGCAGCCATAAGCATCTTTAATTTTGGTGAAAAGCCAAGAGCAAAGGTCCCCCACCCACGGTTTCCGTGGTAGAATTTGTTATAATAACCACGCACAGCAAGAAACTTCCTTTGAAATATCCTCGTGTTGTACAGTAATGTACTGGGTGGACTCTGAACATACGCGAATCATAAAAATGGAGTGGAAAAATCAAATTTGCAAAATAACAACAAAAATCCTAATGTGCAGCATGCTTGCTTTTGTTTCAATAAATCAAACCATTCATTATAATTTTTTTTTTCAGTTATGCTTTCAATTTCTATCTTTCAGTATCTTATTTTTTTTAATTTTTTTAATTTCTCTCTTCAATATTCATCTGTTATGTTCCGATTTCTCTTTTCTGCGTTTTTAGATTTCTCATTCCTACACTTTTAAGACACCAAACAATAATTTTGATGTGTTTAGATGGATGACTATTTGGAGAATTTGATTTTTAAGTAATTTGGATAAAATTAAAATGGTAGAAATGATCACAGATATTTGAAAAACTTTTAATTGAATCAATTTGAGACCTAAACACTAATAAATTCAAAATTTTGAAATTTATAAATATAGGTTTTCAAAAAAAAAATTCAATTTTTAATCAAAATAAGTGTTTTAAATAAAAAAAATTATATTTTAATTTATGAAAACATGTTAGAAACATTTTAATCAGTGTCAAATTATTAAAAAATAAAATAATGAAGAGAGTTGAGAATATATGAAATTTTGGTTCGTAAGTAACAACAATATTTTAAGTATTAAAGTGTAATAAAATGTTTTTGAATATGACGTGTAATAATAATATTTTTTTAATATGACGTATAAGAATAATAATTTTTTTTCAATATGACGTGTAATAACCTAATCATGATGTGTCATATGTTTTTGTACATTACGTATAATAATCTAACCATGACGTATCACATGTTTTTATATATGACGTGTAACAATTGAATTATGACGAGTCACATGTTTTTATATATGACATGTAACAATTTAATCATGACATGTTATATATTTTTGTATATGGGGTGTAACAATCTAAACATGATATATAATATGTTTTTTACATCACATGTAATTTCATTAAAGATAATTTTATCCAACTTAATTAAAATATAATTAAAATTATAAAAAAAATTATTTTTGAAAACATCTTACCTATAAAGATTATTTTTAAAAATACTCCTAAAAGAAATAAGGTTTTTTTTTTCCTTTTGGGGCAGAGAATATAAACCAGTGTAACATGTGTATTTGCATATCAAGTGGAGATAGTTAAGAACTTTCCTTTGAACCTCTTGGGGGCATTTCCCCATATCAACATAAGCTCAACTTTTAATTTTTTATTAGTGAATATTTTTTTAAAAAGATGAATTTATTAACCTTCACAACTGTCTGTGAATGTAATTTATAAGTCTAAAGCTGTAATTACCAAAAACTCTAATGACATGTCAAAGAATGGCTCGGGCAAAAAACCTGCGCAATTGGCAAAAGATTAACTGCTCAAAGAATCTCTGGCAACTTTACAAGAGACCAACAGCCAAACAAAAACTAATAGTACTCACACAACTCTGAAGAGCAGCTACTCAAAAAATCTTTGGCAACTTTACAAGAGACCAACAACCAAACAAAGAACTAATAGTACTCGCACTACCCTGAACTCAAAACAAAAGACATAGAGCACAAGAAAACCATGTTGATCAAGCCGAATCACCCTAAGAGACCAAAACGAAGGTTCTCGGAACAGAAATCAGACATCCTAGCACAAAGATCCAACGCAAAACAGAAAAACCAGAACCCCTTGGAACATCAACTTGTCAGTGACATTAACAAGTGAAATATTTTTGCAATACCTTTCCTAATTTCATTCTTTGGCAATGGTAAGGACTTATTTGATTGACAATACTACAATCATGTGCAAACTAGAATAGGAATCATTATAGATTGTGAGGGGGATCTTAAGAATTTTTCAGTTGATTTGTTTAGAATAAGTTTTGAGTCTAAGATAATTAATCAATTGACCTTATTTCATTTTTCATTAATGATAATTAATCAATCATAAGTTTTAAAGATTTATTTAGTTTAAAATAAAAATATAAGAGTTTGATTGAACGAAATAAAACACTAAAGATTTATTTAAATTTTTTTGAATAATTTAATAATTTTTTTAAATATTATACTTAAAAAAATTATCAAAACAAGTATTTAAAAGAAGTTGAGGTACAACCTGCCCTATAAATACCCACAATTAATATCCATCCACTTGTAAAGTGAGAAAGAAAACCTAATAGCACAAATAAAAAGCAATACGCATTCAATTCAATGTTTCCCTCCTATAATTGAGACAAGTGCATGTAGTAATCACTCTCAATTATTAAAACCCACTTGGGATTTATTTTGACTATAGGCTTTGTACAAGTTTGAATTTTATCATATTTATTGCAAAACTAGCTTTAGTACCCATCAGTAAGTAACACACATTGAATGCTTTCTTGCTTAGGGATGAACAATTGATTGGTTCGTCCGTCGAAATTGACCAAATTTTAAAAAAAATCGAATTGATCAAACATCAAGTTAATTCAGTTAGTTTTATTTTAGACAAAAAAAAATCAAAATTTTGTCATTTTTATCTTTTATAAATTACAACAATAAAATTTATAAATTTTACTCATAATTATAAAATATACAATAAATATAAATATAAAAAAAAAACATAACATTTATCCTTTCACTCACATAATTATGCTTTTTCACATAAACCATCAAATTAAAATTTAAGAGTTTTAACCAAGTCTTAACATTCAAGATTTAGCAAAACAAAGATAATAAAATTACATCCACAAAATAAAACAAGACAATCATTGCACATCATCAACTTAGTAATAAGAAAATATATATTTTATATAAATTTAAAAAATATATAAAAATATTATATATATTAACATATATATAATATTAGTTTAATTTTTTGATGATTCGGTTCAAAAATTTTTAAATCGAAAACTAACCAAATATATCAATTGAACTAAATTTTTTAAACTGATAAATCCAATAAATCAATCAGATCAAACCGTTTTATCTAAATTATATTTGATTTGGTTGGATCCTCGATTCAGTCCAATTTTACTCATTCCTATGATCCTATCCATACTTAATTTCTCTTCCAAAATTGATAATTTCAAGCCTACAACTCAATATGAATTTGGGCCTTGAAGATTAGAGATTCTACATTCAAAGCCCATACCGACCCAACTAAAGCCCTGTACTGAAAACCCGTGCAACGCCCAGACCAAACAAATAAACCACGCTATCTGCACTCTGCTGCAGTAGAGCAGCTTAGGAACGGGTAAAAACTTTGCCGCAAATGCCTCCCTTTCCTTCTTCGCTGCTGAATCCGCGCCTCAGTTTCTCCCTTAAACCTTTGTTCCTTTTCATTCAGTCCTCTATTGCGCCTCTACAATTCCCAGTCCCGAGGCAATTGATCTCCGCAAAACCAAGAAACTTCTCTTCCTTAGCTTCGGTTCAGTCGTCCGCAATAGACAATGGCGGCAGCAGCAGCGGCGGCGGAGGAGGCAGGTCCGGCGCACTATCTCCGCCTCCAGTGGCGGAGGAATTTCAGAGAATCGATGTGAATCCACCTAAAGGGACTCGCGACTTCCCTCCTGAAGATATGCGACTCCGTAATTGGCTCTTCAACCATTTCAGAGAGGTTAGTTTTCATTTTTTTGAAGTGTTTACTACGTGATTTTACTTTCGTTTTTTACTTAGAGTTTGTTTCTGTTATTGAAGGTTTCCCGGTTGTTTGGATTCGAAGAGGTTGATTATCCAGTGCTAGAATCAGAGGCTCTGTTCATTAGGAAGGCAGGGGAGGAGATTAGAGATCAGGTTTAGCCTTTTTGTTTCTTAAATGTGTTTAAATATGCAAACATCTTTGATTTGAGTGGTATTTAAATTGAAGTAATTAGATAAGACGAAAGATAAGGTTCTAATGTAGTGTATCCGACAACACAATTTTGTAATTTTTTTTTCATAAAATAGCTAAGTTTATTTGACCAGAGGATGCTTCTAGTCACTTGTGGAAATGAGATGAGTATTCTGCTCACAAGAGCCACTTGCAGTTTCACTAAGAAAGTCATAATGTGATGCTCTAACATTTGATGGCATGAGTGCAAAAGTATTAAGAGTATGCACCGATATGAATTGGTTGATATTTACCCGTGTCTCATTTACATGTAACTTTCTTTTCGGGTAAGGTTTCACTGACTCTTGCTTTTTGTAATTTTTCTATGTGCAGTTGTATTGTTTTGAAGATCGGGGAAATCGTCGTGTTGCATTGAGGCCTGAGCTCACACCTTCTCTAGCAAGGCTGGTGATACAGAAAGGGTATTGAGAATGTTGATTCCACAGCATTTTGCTGCTTATGTTTTTCAAAGAAAAAGAAGCTTCTTGCTTTTGCTTCGAAGTTCAAAGATATAATATTTTATAGTGCAAAAATATTTTGGTGTTCATTTATTTATTTTCTTATTATTTTTGTATCCAGGTACAGATGCCAGATTTTGATCCCACTGTTTTTTTTGGTTCAGAAAATCTTTATCCCTTCCATTGAAGTGGTTTGCTGTTGGTCAGTGTTGGAGGTATGAGAGAATGACAAGGGGACGACGCCGTGAGCACTATCAATGGAATATGGATATTCTTGGTGTACCCGAAGTTACGGTATGTGTTGCCAACTTGGTATGCTTTGTGAACTATTAAGCTCCTCTAGATGCTATTTTCCCTTGCCAACTTGGTAGGGTATGGCCTTTCTTTGCTCTAATTATCTATTTGTAACAATTTATAACCTCTGTAGGACAGCAGTAGCAACATCCAAATTTTTTTATAAACTTGGACATAATTTGTCAATTTCCCCGTCATGTATGCTCACCTGCAACAAAAATGCAGAAATTCCTCCTTACTTTTTGTAGGAACACTCCCTTAGTAAAAATTTAAATTGTTTAGCTGGGCATGTGCATCTAAAGCTTTTTAACCTTGATTCTAATGTTAATGGAATTCTAGAGATGGTTTACATGATGCACTTTGTATGATTTTGTTCGGAGATTCCTCCATTCATTTTCTAGTTATCAAGATTACCATTTTTCCCTTTGTAGGCTGAGGCAGAACTTATTTCTTCCATTGTCACTTTCTTCAAGAGAATTGGAATCTCGGAGTCAGATGTTGGCTTTAAGGTTTCAAGCCGAAAGGTATGATTATTTTATCCTTGCATGGAATGGACCATTTGAGGTCTTTCATGGCTTCCGTGAATACATTCATTGACCTTCTTCAAGTGTTAAGGTTAAAAAGCTATATTTTATTGGTGCTCTCTTTCATGCATTATGTTTTACTTATAGAATTGCAACTTGCATTCACTCTTGATAATATTCTGTGAGTTTGTAATTCATAACTACTTCATAGGTATTGCAAGAAGTATTAAGGTGCTACTCGGTACCTGAAAATTTGTTTGGCAAGGTCTGCATTGTCATTGACAAGGTTAGTTGTTTAGTATTTATGATGTATATAGTGCTGAGTTTTATTCTCTTAGTCCTGGACTAGCTTTTTCTTAACACTTTCTGGTCTTTGGGTTCTTTTTTTTTTGTTTAAGTTTAATGGGAATGTGTTAATGTAGCATCTTATCCTTTCTTTATTTATTTATGCATTTGTGAATTAATGAATTTTTTTTTTTATTTTTGTTGGTTTTGTTATTCTTGAAACAGATTGAAAAGATTCCGATAGATGAGATTAAGAGAGAGTTGAAGGCTACTGGGTTATCGGAAGAGGCTATTGAGGAACTATTGCAAGTTCTTTCCATAAAGTCATTGACAAAGTTGGAAGGTTGGTTTTTCCACAATTTTATGATATGTTATTCGATATTATTTTCTTTAGCCAAGAAAAAAGGCAGGTACTCTCCTTTCCTCTCTAGAAAAAAAAGGTAAAAAGTCAACTCTGTTACAGGTTTACCCTATATGAAGGCAGTTTAAACAAATGTCATTTCCAGCTTCAGGTTTTTCTCTACCATATATCTGGTTGAACTGTTAGCTAATTGGTCTAGTTGACCTTCTACATGTCTCTTATTATGTCATATTTCTAATGGGATGTTGTGTCACAAATTGATGCTATTGACTTCGACAGAATCTCTCTCTCTCTCTCTCTCTCTCACACACACACACACACACAATCACTCTTTTTTTCCTTTTGACACAGGGTTGGTGGGGGGGGGGGTTGGGCTGGCTTCTGTTTTTTGATAAAGATTTGTGTAACCAATTGGAAAAAACGTAAAAAAGTATCACCATCTGAAACAAAGAGAGAAAATAAATAATGACTGCAACATATTGGCATATGGTTGCCCAATGTTCAGTTTTCTTGAATTGTAGCAAATATTTGAAATTAAATATTGCCTTCAGATGCCTTAAAAAAAATTTCTATATCCATGTTAATAGCTTCAAATTGGAATCTGATAGTAAATAAGTATTCAGTTTCTCTCGAGATATGTGATAATCTTATGTGGATAACTACTGTACATAAATCTGTTGTCCTTAGGAAGACATAGCTTAATTCTAATTGTGTGCTATATTCTTTCTTAAATGTAGAGATACTTGGAGGTTCTGGGGAAGCTATTGCTGACTTGAAACAACTCTTCTTACTTGCTGAGAAGTTTGGTTATTCTGAGTGGATTCAGTTTGATGCATCTGTTGTTCGTGGCCTTGCCTACTACACTGGTATTGTGTTTGAGGTTAGATTTATAATATAGTTTTTCCCTCATTGACATGCAGTCTTGGCACGAATATAAGAAACTGAATTTAGATGGACCATTCACATTTACTTCTCCAATCCTACTTCTTGTGGGGGTCTGATGACACTTTTCTAAGCCCATATGTTGTTCCTGCTAATAACTAGTTTGATTTGACTTTTATTGGGGGTAGCGTATTTCTCTATGGCCCAGAAGTCTTCTGACACTTAGGAGATTATAGGTTGCTTTCAATCTGGATGGAATAAAGAATAAACATGTAATTGATCATACAATTGGCAGTTGTATCGAACTATAACATTATAGAGCTTCACCCTGCCCTTGAAATTAATGATATCCGAACTTTACAGGTTGATCCAATAATATTAGGTCTGCCTATGAGTATATGAGATGTTGACTTGCCCATGGCCTGTATTGTAGGATGTAAGCGTGAGAAGTTTCTTGTTGTTTACTCTGATTTATCTTTCAATCATTGGTTTATTTCGTGAAAATTGTCTAAGCTTATTACAGTATTCAATAAAGATTTATCTGTTTTGTTTCCACTTTTTGAACTTCAAGTATGACAAATATTTTTCTCAGGGTTTTGATAGAGAAGGAAAACTGAGAGCTATTTGTGGTGGTGGGCGATATGATCGGTTACTTTCTACTTTTGGTGGGGATGATATTCCAGCTTGTGGCTTTGGGTTTGGTGATGCTGTCATTGTAGAAGTAAGTTAAAGCCTAGAACTAAGTAATCCTATCCTTAATATTTTCTAGTGAATTCATGATTATGTTGTATACAGATGGATAGGGATGTCAACGGATATCCTATTATAGGGTACCAACGGGTACCCTACCCGGTTACACCAGGTTAGGGTACTCCATAAAAAGGTTTGGGTAGGGTTCGGGTAGTGATTTCACTACCTGAATTGGGTGTGGGTAGGGTTCGGGTACCACCTCTTGGGTACCCTTTACCCGAACTTGATTACTATTTATAAATATTTTATTATTATTTTAATAATTAAATTAAAAATTTACAATTTTTACCAACTTTACAAGCAATTTTTTTTTGTTAAAAACTAACAAATATTTGAAAAGTATGGTTACTCTAATTATTAATATGATGACATTAATATATTTAAATTAAAAAATTATTAGATTGTTAATTATGTTTAAATAATTTGAATGTTATATCATATTATAAAGGAATATAATTACTATTATATATATACTTTTAATATAAATATATTTACTTTCTATTTTGTGTTAATATTACAAAAATTATGATTTATAAAATTATTAATTATAATAAATATACCTTATTTATATAATTTTATAATATATATATTTAAAAGAAAGCTTTTGAGATTAGAATAGTTTTGGAATCTAAATGTTTTTTTAATTTCATGAAATTAAGAACAAATCTTTATAATTAATTAAATTAATTCATGAAATTATTATTATTAATTAACTTGTAATGTCTTTTAATATATATAGTTTATATATTGTGTTAATTTATAAGAAATATAATTACTATTTTATATATTAAAATATTTTTTATGTATGCGTGTGTGTATATATATATATATATATGTACTTTAAATATAAATATATTTATTTTTTATTGTGTATTAACATTGTAAAAATTTTAACTCATAAAATTATTAATTACAGTATATATACCTTTATTTATATAAACTTATAACCGATAAACCTAAAGAGAAGTTATGAGATTAGAAAAGTTAATTGGGTAATTGGATACCCATGAAGAAGATTTTAATAATTTTTTTATTTAATCGGGTATTCAAACGGGTTAGGGTACTTATAGGGTAGTGGGAATGTTTTAGGGTTAGGGTAATAATTTTTAAATTATTCGGATAGTTAATAGGTTTAGGGTATTTGATTTTTAATAGGGTTAGGGTTTGGGTACCCTACTCGTTGACATCCCTACAAATGGATTTAATAAATATCAGTAAATTATGGATCATTATGGTATGACACGTCAGGTTATTCATGTCTCATTTTGCTCTCATTTCCTCATTTTACAACTATATTCTCTTTACCATCCATGGTTGATTTGCTTTTAAATTTCTTTTATTTATGCTCTTTTGGCCTTTTGGGTGTGCTTCTGTGGATGTGCTTGTGGCTATTTTGGCGATGTGGGGATTGTGGTTCAAAGTTGCTCAAGGAAAAGGGGCTTCTACCAGAACTCAGCCTTGAAGTAGACAACATTGTGTGTGCTCTGGATTATGATCTTCAAGGAGTAGCTGCTACAGTTGCTACTAAACTCAGGGGAAAAGGCCAAAGTGTTGACTTAGTCTTGGAGAGCAAGCCGCTTAAATGGTACTAATGCCAACAATGTCCTTTTAGATTCTAAATTTGAGCAGAGCTTTTGTCCAATTTCTTTCATGTCTTGAGTTATCATTATTTTGATTTCATACCTGTTTTCTTTTAGGGTGTTCAAACGAGCTGCACGGGCAAATGCAGAAAGACTAATATTGGTAGGAAATACTGAGTGGCAAAAGGGTATGGTTGGTGTAAAAATCCTTTCTTCTGGTGAACAATATGAGATTAAGCTGGATGAACTAGAGTGAAAAAGATGACTCATTTGGCAATTTCTATGTTCATGCTGAATGGACATGTTTCTCAGTTTTGTCAATTCAATTATTTTTCTCCAACTTTAGGTGATCCTTGTGGCCGGAAAAAGAAAAACCCTTTATGTGCAACCTGTATGTATTTTGAGATATTAATAAAATCTATTTATTTAGAAACAGTGAAATGAGGTGGGGGATTGATCAGATCAGTGAAAATGAACTTTAGAAATCATAGGTTTGGTTTTAGAGTTAGACAAAATATATCTCCGACGTGGTTTTCTGCTACTATATGCATACTTATGCCTATCCGTCGGGATGTAATAAATTCATTCTATAATCTAGTTGATCTAATATTTTCTTATATTTTGTATGTAATTAGCATTCTAGGGAACAACTTGCAGCTGCTTGTTGAGGCAAACGTGGCTTGACTTTCAATTCGATGCAAACGTTCCCACGTATCCCAATCCCATCACGAAGAAGGCAACAGCTTGCAGGGACAGATACAAGAAAAAATGGTCTCTTCCATAGATTGCACGATATAGCATAAATATTCCCAGTACGAGTTCCAAGACGTGGATCCTGTTTTTCAAACGTATATGTCAAAAGCTTGCCAGTTAAACAATAAGGAATTAACAAGTTGCGATTTAACTTGTCTCGTAAATATATCCAGCTGTTGAAACCTCAACTTACTAATACCTTTCTTCTCCAACCCGAAATCTGGATTTCTTCAACATTTTGGTGCTGTTCTTCTGCTTTCCAGTGTTCCCTAGCTTTTCAGTCACCACCCATTCGTTGACACGGTTTGCTTCCAGGAGTCCGATAATCGCTGCCTTAGTTCGATGCAGTGACATGACATTCTCAAACAGAATCCAGAAAATCAGAAGATGGATGGACCTGTCCGCTTAACATAAGCACCATTAAAATGGACATGTTTTTATAAGGTTGAAACTGAACACTTTGATATGGTATTAATTCCAGTTACCTTGGGGTGCAGACTGCATTGAGAATGGAAATGGTGGCTGCAATGTAAATGGCTATTGGCTTTGTCAGGTGTACTTCAGGAACCAGAACAGTTGTTGGAATTACTATGCATTAAAAGAAGAGAGTGACCCAATGTGCAATTATCATCCTCATGAAGAAGGATGCATAGATGACATGGAATCTCCTAAAGATCGATATTCTCTGCATAATTATTGAGTTAGCTTTGGAGATTGTTCGCTGGAATTTAAGCCAGTGGCCTGGAGGGAGACGGTGGAGTAACTCACTTCACAAAATATGATTTCTTTAGTCATCTTCCTGAAGAGATTGGCTGGGCCGCATGACCAGCGATGCCGTTGGTATCGATATGCTTTGAAAGCGCTTGGAAGTTCATTTCTGACCCATCAATATGGAAAAATTAAGATGATAAAAGGATTATACCATAGAGTGGGATTAAAACATGGAAATGGGAGGTTGCAGTTTTAGAATCCAGGGTGACTAATGCAGGAACAGGATCCAGTTGGGAAACTTGCTGCAAGGTCCCCCACAAAGAGAAATTTCCAGCCCTTAAGACTAGCTCTCACCGCAAGATCCATGTCTTCCACTGTGGTTCGATCTTTCCATCCACCAGCATCTTTAATGGCTGGAATCCTCCAAACACCTGCAGTCCCTATATTTATAAGTAGTCAATTAAAGATAGTCACCTGCCAAAGCCAAATGTGATTTTACTCTACAGATATTGCTGTTTGGTTTGTACCATTGAAGCCAAAGAATGAACAAGTCGAGGAGCCCACTTCCTGCTCGACACTAAAGTGATAGTCTAGCGACATTTCTCGGAGGTGAGTCACAAGGCCTCCATCAGCATTTACTACAGAGAACAAACTGAATAACAATTTCCTTAAAATTCACCCCAAATAAGTGCTAAATTCCATTCAAACTACTGCCAAATATTCATGCTTCAAATAGTTCAGAGTTGATGAAAGGACTTAATCTCGTTCAATGGCTTTATTACCAAATTTCCATCTGGCCTGAACCAAACCCAACTCAGGGTTCTCTAGTAGATAAGGAACAGTCCTCCAAAGAAAATCCTTGTCAGGCTGGAAGTTTGCATCAAAGATCACCATGAACTCACAATTTTGACATACTGCTTCTCTAAACCTTCCTTAAGAGCACCGGCCTTGTAGCCATTCCTATTGTTCCTGGTTTCATACTTCACATTTACACCTTTTTCTATCCATTTCCGACACTCGAATTCTATTAGTTCCTGTTGGCATCATGCTTTAAGTCATTTAACGTTCACAGATTAATTAGAAGGGCTGATTTAATAATTTTGATTGTGATCGGAGAGATACCCTTAAAACTTCATTGGTGGAGACAGCAAGAACTTGGACTATCAGACGAGGGGATGGCCATGACAGCCCGCATGCAGATCCAATGGAGAGCTTGTACACCTCCAAAGCAAACAAATAAATTAATGGCGCTAATTATTTCTGGATACTTATTTGTTTCAAGTGATATCATCACATTCACAAGTCTCTCAAGATTCTCAAACGGATGAAACCATAGCCACCTAATTCGCAACAAGCCCGGGCTTTTAATTATAAGTTGCTTCACCAAATCTGTTGATGGCTAATTGCCTGATTTACAAATTATTTTTTCTTCTGAACTTTTGGTATAAGCCAAAATACAAAAAAAAAAAAAAAAGGTATAATACCTCAAAAAATCTTAAGTTATTCAAAAAGATTCATATAAATAATATTATTTATTAAGTTCAATTAAAGCTTTATACATATTTTTATTTTAAATTAAAAAAATTCTTAAAACTAATTAAACTGTTGTTAATTAAAAATGACATATTGTTTTTTTTTTAATTTCTATTTCTTCAACATTAGATTATGTAACATCTATTAATAGTTTAATTTCTATCTAGGAGTAAAATTTATTTCTACGCTTTTGACTTAATTTATCTTCTTTTTTTTTTTTACTTAGCCAAATGAAAAGATTATATTAATAATAGGTGTACAAAAGAAAGTGTCCGCTCAAGGGAGTAAAAGCATAATTTGATTTAATTTATCTATAGTTTAAGAATGAGAATTTAGGTAAGAATAAGATTTGTTTTTTTTTTTTTTGGAAAGGCAGGTAAGAATGAGAATATGCAGCAAAGAACTAAGAATATATACCTCCTTCTCATTATACATAGGAATTTGAACCAACAACAAGGGGTGGCTTTTATTAAGCTCTACATCTTTCATGGCTTCCAGGCTATACCTAGTGTATCTTTTCTTCCTCAACACTTTCACACACAAAATGACAATCGCCATGTAGACTCGTTCAATGAAAAGCCTTATAGACATGAGTGAGCACAAGAGAATTTCAAGGCGAAGAAGGGGAACAAAAAATGAAACCCTTAGAATAGACTTCCATGCATGGTTAGGTTGTTTGTCACGCTTATTACTCTTACCTCCCGCTCTTGAAACACTAAATTTCTCATTCTCTCTCTTTTTTGTGCGCTTAGTTTTGAAAGGAAAAAGAGTTTTGAGCATAGAGCCTAGGAGCTAGGGCAGTGACTTGATGCTGGAGGTGCACCAAGAGGATGCAGCATCTGTCACATATTCAGGTATTACCTTAAATAGAAATGGGAAATTGGAAAAGAAGATATGAAAACTTTGGTTTGATTTAGGAAGAAGAATGTAGTAGAATGCATTGACTCCTTGCAAATGAAAGTCCTTATATCTTGAGAGACACACGATCTGCATGCAAGCCTATAGGGCTGCAACGTATTTATAGTTTGATAGCTGGATGTGAGGCCATTCTGCAGACAAGGGCAATCAAAAGTTTCTAGAGTTTGACCTTTAATTGAAGGTTCCATTTTGATGTCATAAATCCTTTACACTTCATTTTTGTTTATGGGATTGTGGATTTATATGTTCAATCCAGTCAATCATAAGTAGATACACGTAAACAAAATCAAGCTGGCATTTATTGTTCTTCTTAGTTTGCGCTTCTCTTTTTCTTCCTTTTTAAGAAGAAAAATAGATATGTTTCAAATGTTGATTGTTTGGATTGATGAGTGAATGAGACTTGTTCAAAATTAGTATATTTCATAAGATTCAAATATTCCACATTACCAAGATATAAGAGAGGTGAATGACTTATACATGACAATCCATTATGGGCTTGTTAGAAGCAAGGAAAAAGGAGTAGGCTTGTGTGCATACAAAATTGGGTCAGATTTTCCCCCTTCAAGCAAATATACACGTGGGCTATGCCCAAGTGAATTTTTGTACCTTGGCTTTAACTTTTTTTTTAAGCTTTTCAGCATTTGATTGAAATGGACTCAAACTCTACCATGCTTACCTAGCTCTTCTGGTTTTGCTCTAATGTCTATCTGACTAAATACTGTTAGCTACAATGTATACCTGACTCAGTAGTATACCTTATTTGGTACAACGTTCACTTCATTCCCTATCTATAAATACAGCCTCACACCCTCACTCACAACACACACCAAAGCCTTTCATCTTCTCTTAAGTTTTCTCTGCATATTTTCTCTACTTTCTTTCTTAGCTGGGTTCTTTCTTTCTGCTGTTCCTATCATCTCTTAATAGTTTCTGCAAACTATAAAGAAGGGTTTGTTGAATCTTGGAGGATAACCGTTATAGTCCTTTTACACCGAGTTTTATATTCCGAAGGAGCAAAAATTATTGTAAAAGACAGTGATACCACGCCTCAGACTTTTTACTGTTTTTACTTTCTTCATTTTATATTCCTTTGTTTCCCATATTTTTTTCTAACAAGACTATTTATATAAGTTCGATTTATTATGAAAATATTAAGAGAACATTTTTATATGTTTAATAAGTTTAATTGGTTGAATTAACAAGTTTAATTAAGATTGGATTTAAAACTTCATCGGTGGAGAAATCAAGAGCTTGAAGTATGAAAGGATTGGATGGCCATGACAGCTCGTATGCAACTCCAATGGAGAGCTTGTGCACCTTCAAAACAAACGAATAAATAAATAGGCCTAGTGATATCATCACATTTTGCACGTCTCTCAAAGTTCCCAAAATAGATGAAATCATAGCCATGCCTAATTCAAACAAGCTTTATCGATTGCAAACCCAGGCTTTTCGGTTAAGGTTACTTTACGAAATCTATTTATGGGTCCAAAAACAAAATGAAGAAGAAATCTACATACTTGTCTACTTTCATGAAGAGGTGCAATATGATTAATTTAAAAGCAGTTCAATTTTATTTTCATTTTAAGTTTTTGTAAGTCGAAGAGAAAAAGAAAAAGTCAACTACACAACTGAACAAAGATGAATTTCCTTGTCCACTTTAAAGGAGCTGTGCATTTTAACAAAATGTAGGAGTTACTTTAGTTTCTTGAAAGATTTGTATTTTTCTCTATCTATTAGCCAAAAATCATAAAAAGAAAATAATTAATTGTGTGAGAGTTGCTTGGCATTAGTATCTCTTGACCATTCTTTTCTTTTTCTGTTTTGAGAAGGACAAAATGATAGGCTACAACATGGGTCAGATTGGAATTGGTTGGAATTGCCTGCGGTTCTAACCTCATAATCTCCTCTCAAGCATTTGCAACCTTGAAATTGTCAGAAGAAGAATTGATCCAAACAATACTAACCTCTTGAGAGGGATTAGGATAAAGAACTTCACACAAAGAAATATTAGCCAATCATATCATCCATCACCAGAAATAGCTCTTAGCTCTAATTCTCTATCAAATCCCCGTGGAGGAAATTTGTCACATTGAAAGTTCTAAAAGTGGAAAAAGGAAACAGATCAATCTCTATGATTAAATTATGCAATAAGCTTAAACCGTTTTCATGTACTAAATTGATGCTTGAAAAATAAAACAAAGTATGATAATACAATCAAAGTTTTTGCGTTTACATCCTATAACACAAGACAAATGGGCAAACAAATAGATGACAAAACTTTTTTGAAGTTTTTTTTTTTTGAAAAAGTGAAATACAAAAGTGTTTGACAGAATTGATGAGAACATTAAGAGAATTGAGAGGAAAATTAGAGAGTTTAATGGGCTGAAAAATACAAAGGAATTGGAAGAGAGGGAGAAAGTATTAAAAGATTAATGAGTGAATTGTGGGGGGCTTAGAGAAACAAGGAATTGATGTGGAGATAGAAAAAGGGAAAGAAGGGTAAATGAGGGAGATTAAAAACAGTAGGTTTTTTCAAAATAAGGCAAAAGTGAGGAACCAAAGAAATAACATTCTTGGACTTCATGTGAATGGGAGATGGAAGGATGAATCAAGGAAGTTCGTAGAGGGAATTTACAAACTTTTCAAAAAATCTTTTGAATTTGAAGGTGAGAGAGGCCTATGTTCTCTGGTATTTCATTCAAAAAAAAATCTCAAAAGGAGATAGAAAATTTTTGAAAGCGATGGTTAATATTAAAAGAAGTAGCTTGATAGTGTGATGGCTCAAAAATCTTGGGTTTGAATGAATTTAACTTTATTTTTTTCAAAAGAGTGGGGAGCAGTAAAACATGATTTGTTGGACTTTGTGCTTAATTTTTTAACATCAGGTAGTGTAATCAACTCCTCATATAAGATAGCGGTAAAGATATTGGCAGGTAGATTAAGGAGAGTGATTGCCTTGGTAATAAGTGATACGCAAAGTGCATTTGTTGGAAGTAGGCAAATAATTAATGGGATTTCTAATCGACATCACACATTACTCGATCCATTCAATCCATTTTCCTGCAAAACTTTGTTTTTTTTGATTACTTGAAACAAGAACAACCATTCCACTGAGAAAAATGGAAATGGATTGGGTGGATTGAGGAGTGTGTGATGTCGACTAAAATGCATTTTAAAGTAGGGAGACCACCGTTCTTTTACTTGGGAATGCCTTTGGGTGCAAACCTAAGGAAAACAAGTATGTGGAAACTGATAGTAAAGAGATTTCGAGATAGGCTTGTAGGGTGGAAAGGGAGAATGCTCTCGATGGGTGGGAGAGTAATATTGATTAACTCGACATTATTATCATTACCATTGTACTACATGTCATTATTCAAAGCTTCTAAGTGCATGATTAAGAAACTAGATTTGATGAGGAATTTTTTGTGAAAAGGTAATGATGATAAGAGAAAGATCTCAAGAGTAAAATGAGAAGTAATTTGCCCACTAAAGAATAAAGGTGGTTTGGGGACCACAAATTTGATGGAAAAGAATGTAGCACTCATTAGTAAGTGGTGGTGGATGTATGAAGTGGAGAGGGATTCATTATGGAGGTAAGTCATATTGGAAAAAATGGGAAAAGCACCTAAGAATTGATTCTATCTTTGAGAAGAAAAACAGTGATGACCATAGTGTGAAAGGACATTATGGAGATTACCTAAGTGAAGGGTATGTCAAGTTTCATAAGAGTAAAAGGTTGTAGATGGTTATTATGGAATAGAAATAACAAAATTGATTTTTGGCATGATAAGTGGTTTAATTTCATTTTTTTAATAAGCTTTTTAATATTTAATTGAATAAAAGTTTTGGATTATTTCAATTGTAACTATTCAAATAGAGAACAAAAATTTTCTGGGTATAAGTCTTATAGAACTTGTTAGCCCTATACATGTCACACCCAAAAAATTGATGTTAAGTAAGAAACATAATCTTAAGAGCAAAACTCCCACTGCTTGTCAAACCTCCTTAATTTTAATCCTTCCACTTATGTATTTATCTAAGTTTCATTACTATAATGTTACCTAAAAAAACCCAATAAACAAGTTCCACTTATGTACAATCAACACATAAATCATTATCCGTCGTCGTTTTCGTAGTTGAGACTCACTGAAATTATTATCTCTTTTGACCTTGCTTTACAATTAGAAAAATAAAAATGAAACCCTTTTTTAGAGGTGTGAAGGGTCATTCAGAGAAGACTAGAATAATGTCTCAAATCCAAGCAACCAATATTTCCTCCCTCGTAATTCTTGTCTTTGCCAAATGATTCATATATTCATTTGACTCACGTAAGATATAAGTCACTTTTATTATCCTGATCAACTCTTTCAGTTCATAGCTCATCTGGAAGTTTCTCCACAATTTCCATGGTATCTCTTAAGTCCACAACACACTGTATACGCCATATAACCATAAAAGAAGTCAGGACCATTCACAAAAGTCCAACTCGTTCTTTGTTCGGCACTAAGCATTTAAAAACAAGATCTCTTTTGTTACACATCTTCTACTAAGGAACCCGTTCTACTATATGTTCTCTATTTTATTCAAACAATGGTCTCCTTTATTGAGGTCTCGTAAGTCATTACTAGAAAATCCTTCCAACTAATATCACACTTGAGTCTTTTTCTATTGATTAATTCAACTTCATTCCTTCGCTAACATATAACACCAAATAGAAAGGCCTCTCTTCTTCCCACTTTATTATTGCATAAATCCCTCAAGCCTCCTATCCCTTAAACAATTTTGGCTCGATCAATTCCTTGTTTGTTGTAATGTTTTTAATCCCTTTCATTGTACTGATCTTCTTCATGATCTTCCCCCTCGCTATTGATTACTGTTAATCCTAGTGTTTTCTATATCTCTCAATAATTTTTTGCCTCTTCTAAAATCATAAAATTTTATTCAACATATCACTGTCAGTGAAATATGCATTTATCACTTTATCCTCATTTTTTCCCACCTCCGGTTCCTTTTTTTTTTCTTTCTTTTTCCTTTTCCCATTTTTATATTTCCTAGACGCAACTCAATATCATTTATCAACTCTACATTTTTGTTTCTTGTCTTCGTCGACCTTGTGAGGGTATGTAAATGATCTTCTTCTTTTGTTATCGTTATTATCTCTTTTTCTCTCTCATTTTCTTTGTTTCCCTCCCCTCTGTTTCCTACTCTCCATCTCTCTCTTTATTCTTTTCTTTTTTTCTTCCTTTTGATTTGTTTGCCCAACCTCATTCATGTATTCAGGCCTATTCTCTTCATTTTGATCTTTATTAGGCCAATTCCTTTCATCTAGCTTATTCTTTTTAAATCTTGTTTTGTTGTTGGGCTCTTATTTTCTCTTTTGGGTCCTTCTAATTGTTGTTGGGCTTCTCTAATACTCTAATCCATTTTATCACTCTTTTTTTTTTATCCCTTTTCTATATTTTTTAATCCTCTTCTCTCCAAGCTCGCAATTTCTTTGTCCATACAACTAAAAACCATCTTCCCTAAACTATTCACATTATTTTATAGGAAAGAATTTACGGTTAATGAGTCATATAGAGGGATAATAGGGAGGGTCAAAGATTGAAGATTGAAGATTGAGTTTAAGAGGAGACTTTTAAGTGGAAAAAGAGCTAAAGAATCAACAGTTGATGAAACTTGATGATATAAGAGTAAAAGGTGAAGAGAGGGTAGGTTAGTTTGAAAGTTTGATGAGCATGGAAATTTTTTAGGAAAAAAACTAACAAAACTTTTGGGGGAACTACGGGGGGACAGAATTGAAGAGACGTTGAAAACTTAAAGTACCTCTCAAGCTACAATGTCTCTTATGGCTCGCATATCTAAGTAAGATTCCCACAAAAGAGTTCTCAGTCTCTTTAAGAGTGAAATTAGAGAAAGATGAGCAAAAATGCCCTCAGTGCTCATAAAAAATTGAGGAATATAGTCATTTGCTCCTAAGTTTTAGGTGGAATTGGGAATTTTGGGTGGAGATCATGAGTTGGTGGTTTGTGAAAGGTGTCTTCCAAATTCAATATCAAACTTTTTTTGACAAAGTGAATTAATAAGAAAGTGGGGTGAGAAGGGGAGATAAAAACGCAATTTTGGTGTAGCTTTATGGACATTGTGGGGTGTGAGGAATGAGACAATTTTTGAGAAAAAAATGTAAAATGTATGATTTGGTATCTTTCATAAAGGTTAGAACTTTATTTTGGACAAAGGTATCAGAAGAGGGAACAGTTGTAAATGAGGCTAAGTGGTGGGCGAATTCAAGAGTAGAGTTAAGGACACCTTGTGAGAAGATGATTAAAGAAAGGAAAGAGGTACAGTGGCAACTACCTAGTGAAGGTTTCTTGAAATTCAATATTGATGGATTAGCTCGGTGAAAGCTAGGTTTTGTGAGGGTGGTAGGACTGTTGAGAGATGAGGTAAACTATATACTAGCTTTGTTTTCAAGACCAATAAAGGTGTATGAGTTGAACTATGCTGAGTCAATAGCCATAAAAGTGGCATTGGAGGTCTTTTGTTAGTTGGAGTGTTTAGGAAAAAGGTGTGAGACTCTGACTTTTATAGACACGTAACCCAATGTAAGAATGGTGATGTGGACAAGGGCAATTTTGTCCTTTCTTAGTGAGTTTGTTCTTGATCAAATTATTTGATATCCAAAGTTTTCAAATTTTTGATTGTTGGAAACTTACTTTATATTTTATTAAATATAATAAGGGATTTAAAAGAGAAAATGTTAAAAAAAAGTTTAAAATATATTCTTTGGAAGTTATTTCAAATTTCATTTAGATTTCATGGAGGCTAAAAAAAATGTGTGGAAATATTTAACTAAAGACAAAATTGTAAGTTTGGCATAAACTCTTTTTTTTACTTAGTCAAAGCTTCCAACAGAAGCTTAACATTTTCATACTTTTCCTCATTTAGTTGGCTGGCCACCAAAGCACATGTTCTTTGCTATCTTCCATTTCCCTTGTCATAACTGTACAAGACTTCACTCTTCCTTCAACATGTTTCAATTTTGTTTCTTTTTTCTCTCTTTTTTTCAAGTTTCTTCTTCCATCTTTCATCTTTTTTTTCTTTTTCATCTTTTGGAATGGCTATTCCTTCCTCCATAGACAAACCAAACATAGGGAGAAAATTTTTGGATCCTATAAGTGAATAAGAAATAGAGAAAAAATGAAGTACAATTGATCATCTAGTTGATTTAATATGTACAAAGTTAAGCTCAAAACATTTTTACAAAGATAGGAGTGAAGCACACTTGAAAAGAGAACTTTTTAACACTTCTAGGCTTTAATCTTGATCTTGGATGGTTTTCTCCTCATTTATAATCATTTAAAACCCTTTAAATACTTAAAGGACAATTTCTAACCATTGTTAGCCATTATTTTGTCTTCTAGTGGTTAAATTCAAATATTTTGGTAGTGACCCTTTAATCGGTTAAAGATGGCTTCAACCGATTAAGCCCTCTTTGACTTGCAGTCTGCTTCCCTACATTAACCAGCTAGAGATGACTTTAACTGATTAAGAACTTTTTATTTTAAGGCTTCTTCAAGTAGCTATTTCCACTAGCCTTCTTCCAATTGATTAATCCCCCATTTAATTGATTGAAGTTTCTCTTTCTTTAATCCTTAATTGATTAAAATGGGCTTCAACCAATAACAAATTCTTAAAATTTGAAACTCCTTATTTGGTGCCCTTTAACATTCCACATAACTTTGAATTTGAATTTTGACGCTTCTTGGTGCTTCAAGTTTGAACTTTACTAGTTAACTTAATTGGTTAACTAGTTAACATGCTTCTAGTTTTGAATCTAACACCTTCTTAATCAGTTAAACCTTGTGCCAACTTATTCAAATTTTTCTGTCTAGCTTTGATGTAGCACCAGTGTTGCCTTAACTAATTAAGGCTTCTTGTTAATCATTTAAAATTAACTTGTCTCCAGTGAGCTCTATCTTCTTTACTTGTTTAATTGATTAACTGATCTTGTAATTGAGCAAGCTTCTTGACTTGCTTTCAAACAACAAATAAGTTAAATAATTTAAGCTTTCTCCTACACACTTAAATAATATAATTAGACACCAATGAATAAGAATGTTTTCTTATCATAAAAAACACATAGAGTCAACATTATTTCTTTTATTTTTTATGATGACAAAACACTCTTAGATTAAGAGTGTAATGTCTATGTTTATATTATATATCTATGTGTGGGTGAGAGATTACTCCCCCTTAATATATGCTCCCCATAATATGTGCACAAAAAACAATTTTAAGATTTTCCTTTAATATTTAAATTAGACTTTAATGAATGAGGAATTATAAGCACTCATACAACTAAGTCATATAAGCTTATAGATATAGTTCAATAACTTCAAGAGTTAAGTTTGTAACTATGTAAGAACAAATGTATGCGAGTTAAATCATTTCAAGAACTTGTTAAGGATCACTCATATAATGTTCAAGCAAATTTAATCATTCTATCATAATCAAAACTATAATAATTTTAAAGTTAACGAAGAAAGTTTAACTCTACAGATCGTGGCTTCACACAAGCTAGCCACTATGTCAACTGTGGAGGTAATAACCATATGCAATTAGATATCCAACAAAAGGAAAGAAAGTGGAGTAGTGCGCCAAATCTGTGAAAAGTCGAAACATACAACTAATCAGTGTTGACAAGGATTCAATCAAACTTATCAACTAGAGATAGCTTTTTATTGCACTTTCACTGTCTGATAGCAAAGATCATGCATATCGTCTCTTGACACTGTTGCAACTCTACAAATGACTCTAGATTGTGTTAAGCTTAATACTTGCATTCCTTATTCTAATTTTGATAAAATAATGGTCGGAAATGAAGAGTATCTTAATGTTATTCATGTTGGTAATGCCTCCCTGCAACTTGAATCAAATGCCTTGAAATTAGATAAGGTTTTGGTTGTTCTGAAATCAAAGCCAATCTATTATTTGTTGGTCAATATTTAACTTCACAATTTTCATATAATGGTGAATTTTCTTGTGATGGATTTGTGATAAAGCACAAGACAATGAAGAAAATAATTGCAAAAGGCAATTTACATGAAAATATATACAGATTGGTTTCAGAGTTCGTTGATATTACTTTCTTTTAAAAGGCAATACTAATACCAATGAAATTTTCCATGAAAAATTTTTGTTGGTAATAGTTTTTTCCAACGAAAAATTTTGTTGAATAATTTGGTGGGTTTAAATTATTTTGGCATCTAAAAAATTTCCAACAAAAATTTTTTTGTTAGAAAATTTCATCAAAAAATTTAGTGAGAGTGAATATTTCCAACAAATTTTTTTTCGTCAAAAAAAGACAAATTTTCTTGTAGTGTTTGTGTGGCACTAGTGGCTTGGACATCCAAATGGGAAGGTGGTTGATTTTTTGAAGCAAAATAAATTGATATCATGGAAGGATAATGTTGCTATAAACACTTTTTGCAATAGTTTTTCCATTAGGATTATTTCTTTTCAGTAATTTAAATATTATGTTGTGTTTATCAATGAATGCACCAGATTTATGTGGTTTTTAAAGCAAAAATCAAATGTATTTAAATGTGTTATGAACTTTCATGCATCCCTCAAAATTCAATTCTAGAAAAGCATGAAATTGTTTCAATATGATAAATGAGGTGAATTCTCGAATATAAACAGTTCTGAGACATTCTTACTTGATCATGGAATCAAACATCAAATATCCTGTCCTGACACACTTGAAAAAAATGGATTGGTTGAGATGAAACATCGCAACATAAATGAACTTGGTCTTACTATACTCTTCTTGTTCCCAAGAAATTTTGGATGGAGGCGTTCGGAACTGCAACTTGGCTTATTAATAGACAACCATAAACATGCATGGTGAGTCCAATAGAAAAATTAACTGGGCAAAAACCATAAACATATTGCAACCCCATTTTATACAATGGATTCTATTATTGTTTGAGCCCGAAGGGGAGTTTTTCAAGTATTTGATCCTGAAGACGTTGAACAAAGCCGGATTGTACTGCCTTGGTGGAAACCGTAGGAGAATTCTTACCTTTTCTCATCACAAAAAATAAATAAAAGAAAAATTGTTCATGTTTTGAAATGGGATCCCACTGAGAAGATCTTCCTATCAGTGAAAAGTTTGGAAAGCTAGCAACATCCATTAGACAAGGAAATTTCAAATGAAAGAGAGACGAGAGTCTCAAGCTTTAATACTAAGGCATGATTAACGGTCTAATACATGAGCAAACACTTGATTGTCCAGATTCAATTTTCACAAGGTAAGAATTGAGTAGGAATCATGATTTCTAAGGACCTTTTTTCCCAATGCAGGGTGTCAGCTTGTGCAGTTGATTGATGGTTTGGGTACCAAACAAAAACACTGACCCACTCCCAATATTCATGTGGGAAAAAGAAAAGTAACGAGAAGCTTCAGATTTTCACGCCTGTCTCGATTTCTTGTGAAATTCTAGCGTGGAACGAACGAGTGCCCCACACAAAGTGAAATCATGGTTAGTCTACAGGGTAAAAGTATCCTTCTCTGTTTCAGTACTCCAAGTCTTTTTCAGCACTGTATATACTTTTCGTGAGGTCGAAGCTTCCCACACAAAGTGAAACCCTCACTTTTACAGTCTTATACTTTTGCCTAATTCAATCTATTTTCTCATCGCTGGCTTCACTTGATCCTTGAGCTCTAAAACAGCAAAGAACAAAGCAATGCCCAAAACAGAGGAATTGTTTTGAATCAAAGACAACACAAATTAAACATGGGCACTAACAAATAATGAACCTCAAATATGCTTTCGTTAGGGACTAATAATCATTATACTTAACATGAAAATTGATGTCTTTCAAACCTTTATATAATAATCAAGATAATGACAAGGGTTAAGCCTAGGATCCACTTAGCCACCTTTGGGCACATGCATAAAAAGCTGTGGGTTAGGTCAACTTTTGATGAGAATACTAGATCGGATTTAGACAAGAAAAGCTTTTAATTAAATGCAACCACTTTAAAGAACGGTTCCAGTTTTTGTTGGATTCATGAAATAACCATTTACATTCAATTCAACCAATTTCTAGGGATTGCAGCTTCTTAACTTGACATTTAGGGTTAGGCTTAATCTTATAATTATATAATAAAGACTCAAATCCATTCATTTAGTATGCATTAGATTAATAAAAATTTTATATAATATATACAAATCTATACAATTACTGGTTTAATCAAATGAATATATACTTTATAATCTGTTTTGGTTGGACCAAAGTAGCACTAACATTTATAAGCTTTGGATTCAAAATTCTTTGAAGAAACAATAATTGGAGGACTCCTATGGGCATTGAATTAGGTAAAATTATTAATAACAACTTTGATTTTGGCTGTGGTAGTACAACAATTTCAGCTGGCAAAAACTAAACCTGTAACTATTCTTAAACCAAAAATTTGGGCCTTTTGGACCAGTCCATTTAACCCTACCTTTATTCCTCTTACCCAATCACCAATCGAAAAAGAAAGGAAAAAAAAAATAAAAAAGCTAACAAAAAAAAAAAAAAAACCAAAACCCTCACAAAAATAAATTTCCCTCTTTTCCACAACCTTCACAGTTCTTCAAGCCTTGAAACCCCATTTGGCTCCATTCCCCATCCGTAACAGCATCCCTCCTTCCTCTCTTTCCTCACTTTCAAAGTTCAATTTTTTTTTTCTTAAAGAAATAGAATCAAACAGATAGAAATAATATTCTATTTTTTCCCCAAGCTATTACTGATTATGCTCATTAAATTCTCTTAATGTCCAGTACCCACTTTTCATTAAGGTCAGTTCTCTTCTGGGTTTCTCTCAATACCCCCCAAATTTTCACTAAATTTTTAATTTTTTTTGGGTTTTTTTTTGAAGGTATGGTAACTGGGAGTAACCATATTCAAAACCATAACCACCAAGAAGATGGGGAGAAAAACCCAACTAAGGGAGGAGCTTCTAGGTCGTGGGGCACGACCGTTTCAGGTCAATCCGTTTCGACTAGTGGTAGTGTTGGCTCTCCCTCGAGCCGGAGTGAGCAAGCAATGGCTACACCAGCTAGTGAGAACACTTTTTTAAGATTGAACCATCTCGATATTCACGGAGATGATGCTGGATCTCAAGGTGCAGTTGGGTGAGTGGTTTTTTTTTTTTTTTCTTTCTGGGATACCCTTTTAGTTTGAGTTTATGATAATTGTGTTTAATGCTTGATTTGATTATGCGTTTTTTGAAGAAAAGGGTTGAGGGTTTAGGGTAGATTGAAGGAAAGTCTTGAATTCTGCTTTCATAAAGTAATTTTTGTATTTGTTTATGCTTGAATTTGGTAAATATTCACGCATTATGCTAGAATTGAACATTTTTTGTGGGCTACAATGGAAAAGATTGTTTGAATTGGTAAATCTGTTGAATTTTTGGTGCCTGCATTTGTGTTGTCTATGGTGCTTTATTATTGACTAATAAAAAAAAGAAGCAGGTGTTGGCACTGGTCATACATGTTGTAATGCTAGAGTTTTCAATGAATTTAACTGACTGCAATTTTTATTTTTGCAGTAGTAAAAAGAAGAAGAGAGGTCAACGTGCGGTTGGAGGTGATAAGAGTGGCAGAGGACTTCGCCAATTTAGCATGAAAGGTTTTCTTTCCCCCTCCACCCTCCCCCCCCTTTAATTTTTCTTATCTTTGACCAATTGTGATTTGTGGTTAGGGACAGATTTCATTAAAACTCAATCACATATTGTTTCATCTGTATTTTATGTGCTTGTTTTCCTAACATGGATATTTAAGATGGGTTAGCAGTTGTGGCTTAGCTAACTGATTTCTTGTTTGAATTGTCTTTGATTTCATCCAGTTTGTGAAAAAGTAGAAAGCAAGGGAAGAACTACATACAATGAGGTCAGTTGGTTTCTGAAAGTCATTCTTTCATTCATGTTAATTGTTTTTGATAAACTTATTAGTGGTCATTGCAATAGTGCTTATAGTTGTGTATATAAGGTCTATCCATTTTGGCAGAATTATCTGTATTTTTCCTGAACTTATTCTTCAGTGTCATATGATACATGCAAAATCTATGTCTTTTTCTTTGATACTGCATTAATGGATTTAGATATATGGGGTTTCGGGTATATGAGATATCATGAAGAGTAGACCTGACAAATTGATATCATAGGGCTTCTTTCTCATCAATCCATTGTTCTACTCTGATTGCTTACTGATCATCATTGATTGTAAGTGGTTTTTATTTTATCAAGTATCATCCAAGTTCCGTTGTGGATACAAATAATTTCTGTCCCCTTTCAAATTTTCAAGCAGAATGATACTGTTTTGCTTTTCAAATTAACATCATATAGTAATGTGATTCATAAATGTATAACTTTTCCTTCTCATGCTAACAAACACAAACTTGTGTGCATGTGGAGTTGTGCCTTCCTTTTCTAACATTTCAAAGTTTTGGAAAATTTCTCCGTTGTCTGCTTATTGGAGTTGGAAGTTTCACTACATCTCTCCTGGCTTCGGAATGGTCATCGGTTTTACTCTTTTTCTGCCTATTAAGTGTTAGCAGGTTATTTTATAAGCCCACATCTTTATGTGAGAGTTAAAGCTATTTTCAGGTAGCAGATGAACTTGTAGCTGAATTTGCTGATCCTAGCAGTAGTGTAGCATCACCAGATCAGGTTTGCAATTCTTTGGTCTATATTCCTTGATCTGTACACTTGCATCTTTTACCCTAAAAAATACAGGAATTTAACTGTATTGAACCTTTCTTTGTTTCTTTTAATTTAACAGCAACAATATGACGAGAAAAACATCCGGCGAAGGGTTTATGATGCCCTGAATGTACTCATGGCAATGGATATTATATCTAAGGATAAAAAAGAAATACAGTGGAAGGGACTTCCTCGTACTAGCCTGAATGATATTGAAGAATTAAAGGTGACAATACAGCTCTAATTTTTGTGTCTTTTATGTTCAGTAGGTTTGATCTGTCATGACTATTAAGTATCTAATACTAGCTGAACAAGCTCCTGAAATGTAAATAATACAGACAGAACGGCTTGGGCGGAGAAATAGGATTGAAAAAAAAGCTGCCTATCTGCAAGAATTGGAGGAACAGGTAAGAATAGCACACTTTTCTTATGTTTGTACTTAAATTGCTTTCTGCATGCAATTAGGTTTAAGAATTTTCAATTTTGCTAATGATCAAGTTTCTGCATTTAGAGAGAGAAGTGTTTGAGGTCATCCAGTTTCGCTTGGTTCCCTTTGCATGTCAGTGTTTGTTCATGTAATTGTTTTGTTTCTTAGTTTGTAGGTCTTCAAAATTTGATACAACGAAATGAGCAATTATACAGCTCAGGAAATGCTCCCAGTGGGGGTGTGGCTTTACCTTTTATTCTGGTGCAGGTTTGTTATCCTCTCAAGTTTTTTCTTTTAGTAAGCTTTCTTTGTAAGGGATTAGAAAATGCCACCTATTGAAATTATGATGCAAAATAAACTCTCGGTTTTGTCTTAAGTTTTAATGGCTTCAATCTGTAATAATAAAGTTTATTTTGAACTTATTCTCTTTGTCATGTAAAATCTTTTTCTGTTAATGTTGACCTATAATCTTCAATTTATTAGTCAAATTTTTAGTTTCCTAGCTCCTTCAAATCATTGTTCCTGTGCTTATATATGAAGCAACGTTTAAATTTCACAATTGTTGACTTTTCTGTTTAATTAGAAATGTATTCCTCAAAAGGAAAAAGAAATGTATGATCAGCCAACTTTTTCTAGTCTGTTCCAATTATCACTTCTCTAAGGTTTTTGACTAAGCTCTGGGGTTTGTTATGATAGGAATCTAAATGCTTGCTTTCTAATTTTTTTGTTTTGTTTAAACCAGTATTTTGGATCTTTTCTTTACTTTGTTTCTGCTCTAAAAATTCTTATCTGTAACACGGCTTGACATCACCAACTTGATGTCTTAAAACAGGAAATAGTGTACTATGCCTTTTCTACTTGATAAGTGGGGAGTATTAAGGGATTTGGTATGCCTATTTCTCTTCTTCAACTAGAGTTTTGAAATGTCCATAAGTTGGTACTGGTGACTTCTACATGAAAATTGAACCTCTTTGTGATAAAACTTCTAAACATGTTAATAATATCCATACCAACCCTATATGAGTATGGAGAAGAAAGTGCTATCTGTAGTTTGAGCATTGATTTATAAATGTCTGCGTGCACCCACACGGTAGATGATGCAAATCTATCATGATTGTTAAGTATGCCCACTTTGCCAAAGAAGAGGGAATCATTTCTATGATCCAAATATCTTTGACAGCTGGCAATAGTAGGGATGAGGTTTGATTGAGGGCATCATGCATTTACTTTTGTTGATGTGCATATTCTACCTATCAAACATAGACATGTGCTGTGTAGGTGATATAGATACTCTCTGATGGCTAAATAAATGCAATTTAGGATTGAAGAGGGTATCATAGAGATGGTTTTTCTGCACCAATATTATATTGTATACAAAAGTTTGGTTGCCACAAACTAAATGCACTAGATATGGCGGAAAAGAGCTAAAGGTGATATCATGTTTATCTTCTTGTTGTTTCATGTTTTCAAATGTGCTGGAAGAGTGATGCCCATGATATTTAGGCATATTGTGGGCCTTCATTATTCAACATGTGTTTTACTCTGTCCATGTTGATATTCCAGTTGCACTGTTGAATCTGTTGTTATGTGTCTCTCTCCCTTTACCAAACTCATACCTGCCATTGTTTTTCTTTTTTCTTTTTTTTAAAAAAAAGACATGAGGTTTCTTGATTAAGGCTATCGCACATGTACTTAACTGATACAAAACATGTTCTTATAGTTGTATGGACTCTTTCATTAATCTTGAGGCCTCTTAACTTCTCTTTTTTCTCTTGTCATCTGGAAATTGTAGACACGTCCTCATGCAACTGTTGAGGTAGAAATATCAGAAGATATGCAGCTTGTGCATTTTGATTTTAATAGGTAAGATCTTCATACCTTGCAACATCCATTCGACAGCAATTGGTGGGTATTTTGAGGCATAGTTATCTAGTGTAGGACAAGCATGTTGTCTCATGTTATGATGGGAAACCATGGAATGCAAAAAGAGAGAGAAGGGCCTATTCGTGGTAGAGGGGTCAATTCTATAGTTTGATAAATGGATAACTGCCTTCACTTGACAAGCAAGTGATAATTGACCAAATGCTTAAATCATCTTTTGATTTATTGCTTACCTTTTTTTTTTTTGGCCTTTTTCATCTTATTGGTGTTCTATTTACAGCACTCCATTTGAGCTCCATGATGACAATTATGTTTTGAAGGCGATGAAATTCTGTGATAGACCACAGAGTGATGAAATGGCACACAATTTTTCTGCAGATGGTGAAGGTTCTAGCATGTCTGCAATGTACCAACAACAGATCCCACCTCCCCCAAGGACAAACACGCCGGGTAGGCCTCCAACGTCGCCGCCTCTTCCGGGAATATTGAAAGCACGTGTCAAGCATGAACATTGATAGTTGAGTTTCATGCTCAGCGCCATGGGCAATAGTCTCTACTTGTACATTGTGTAAAGTAATTTGCCAGAAGTGCGGCCTGTAGGATCATCCTCACCCCATAATATTTTACCCAACATTAAAGCCTGATTAGTTTATTTGCTTGAAGGCTTCGCAAGGGGTCTCGGTTCTGGCAAGTCCGTAGCTTTTACATCTTCATAAATTTGCCTCCTGTAATTGTTTTCATCCTATTTTCTCATGTTATTTTGCCCCCACTGTAGTAGAAATTAGCTTTTATTTATATTAGACTAGAGATTGTTCGCTGCATACAGAATCATAGAATGAACTAGTTGTTAAAATCGCGGTTCCTGTTAGTTTTTGTGAATTTGTATAATCAGATTTACGTTAAAGGAAATTCATTTCCTGTATAACCGCGACGTAAGGTTTATATTTTAATAGATTTCATTTTTAAATAATAAATCCAATTTTTCTTATTTATCGCATATTCGGTCCATGAACTATGAGACTATTCATGGGGAAAAAACAAAAGCTGAATTGGAATTAGAGTATTTTATCTTACTAACTGAGGGGTAAAAATAATATCTTCAAATTCACCAGTGTAGTTAGAAAGTTATAGGGGGGAATATGGGTTAAATAATTAGACATTTATTGTATTGTTCATTTGCATTTATATCAGTCACTGCGAGAATGATAGGAAGCTTCACAAAAGTCGTTTAGCACAGATTCCACAATACCAATCTGTTGTAGGTTGAGCAGGAAAAACCCATCAACCTATCAATTTTCCTTGCTCTCATTCGCTGGGCGGGGATTCTCTTAGCCACATATCTGTCCCCTTACCCACTCACCATCATCTCTATGTACTGCTCTCTCTCTCTCTGAGCCGCCTCTCGCCCTCTCCCCCCCCCCCCCCCCCTCCCCCCCCCCTTACCCACTCTGCAAGTTGGAAATTTCCAGACTGTCATGCATTTAACGAATGCCATTATCTTTGAAACTACAAGAAGCAAGACATCCATTTCGTGGAACGTAAGGTAGACATGTTATATTTATCTAAACATTTTATTTAATTTAATGGATAATTCATAAGCTTTACCCTCAACAAGCAGGATTATTTTTTTTTTTTTTAAAGGGTAAATGCCCAAATGCTATACTTATTTGTTCTGAATGAGACCTATCTTATGTCTTAACCGGGCTCGGTCACTTAAGTGCCGTGGGGGCCTCAATAAACGAAGATTGATTTGAGGGGTGGCTGTGGCGTATCCTTGGGCTGTATGTGCAAATGTCTCGAGGAAAAAGGAACCAAAATAAATGAATTAGATATGAAAGTGGTCCTACATATCGTTCAATTACTTAGACATAAATGGTCTGCAAACTTCCAAAAACTTACAAGGAAAATTCCAAAGACACATCGAGATGGTACGTGCACCATAGTATACATCACACTCATAGTTTATTATGTAATATATCTTACATTTGGGTTCAAATGGAAGAATCATGTTGTTACATTTTCAAATTGATAAGGGATCCGTTAAAAATCCTCAAAGGGAAACAAGCAAGGTGTTATCTAGTTTTAATATTATTCACCTTTGCTTTTTTGCAATTGGTAGCGGAGAGAGCTTTGCCACATCGGCGGACAAACAGGAATACTGGACACGGAGTAGAAGACTAATGACCGCTCGGTAGGTATGGGAAGCAGCATTAAACCCAAAGAAATGGAAAGTACATATAAGCCGACGACCACGAGCTCCCCGTGGTGATATCAGGTGAAGAACCATACGCATGATCCTTACTTGGCGTCCCCTGATTGGTTCGTTTGCATATGTCCCACGTGCTTACAGCCTACGCATCACATGGTCGCAGAGTACTGATGCTCAAGTGGAGTGCAGCAACTAGCAAGCAAACCGTATAGCTATATTCATCATTTCCCCGTAGCTACGACTCGACTTCTTCAGCCTTTGAACTTTTGCTCTTCCAGGGGCTCAAACACTATAAAATGCTTGTTGGTTCTGCAATCAGTTAGCTACCATCTACATTCTTCTCCCAACATTTGACATATCCAACAAGTCTCCATTTATCTGCATTTGCACCTGCACCTCTTTCTCTACACTTCCAGCAGCCAGGGAGATGAACAACATTCTCCATGGACGGTTGCCGAAATCTTGTTGGTTGGACGGGGAGAGGTGCAGATGCAGGTGCAGACAAATGGCCTCTTGGTTTTATCTCTTGCTTTCAATTTGGTGCACATCACATGGAAGTTATCTTTACAATATTGTCTCCTATCTAAGGTAGAAAACAAATGATTTCAAGCTGTAATTTTTGTTTTTGAGCTTATGCTTATACAAAACGTACTTTCCATAGACATAGATACATTATAGTTAACGCAGACATATCCATTCAAATACATATACCTATAGTATATTACATATAGGTAGGCATGTATGTATATGTATACGGTAAAAATTGCACCTTATCTTCTTAGAGGTGTAAAATTTCCGTACTTATTCTGCTAGAGTTAATAATGTTGTTTGAATTGGTTTACATTTGTTAATGTTTCAACCTTGAAGTGTCTCTTGCCAAACTTAAACCAAGCTTTTGCCTTGATCTTATATTTATGTTTGATTTATAATTGCTTTGGTTTGTCTTTGCTAAGTGTTAAATAATTAAATGAGGTAGAGTACAATAATAGACAAATTATTCGAGTATTTGACTTAAATTTAAATCTCTTTCTTTTAAATAAATATAATAAAAAAAACCGAACCTTACTTGCACTGCCCGAGGCCTCAAGCCCTCAGGCCCAAAAAGCTATATCCAGAAAACATTTGTCCAGATAAACGACGTCAGTACGAAAATTAAAACGGCATCGTATCTCACAAACCAATATAATGGAAAGCACCGCCACCGCCACACCTCATCGTTTCCCTTTTTTACTTCTAGGGTTTTTCAAGGAGTCTACTACGAAACCCTACTTTCTAACCACTCAGAATAATTTAATTAGGAAGGGGGAAAAATGGGAGGAAAATGTCCAAACAGGAAAGTAAAGAAGCGAAGATATTCTCACAAAACAGCTCGCCGCGACAAATTCCTCGTCAAAGATATCCTTTTTTTTTTGTTTTAATTTTGATTTAATGGAATTTTCCTTTCTTTGTGATCAAAGTTTTTTTTTTTACTTTATCACATTTGTTGTTCCTTGACTGAGAGATTTTTCGATTCACGTGACGACGCCGTTTATGAGGAGTTGCAAAAGGGTGATTCGGAAAAGAAGCCGTTGCCTCGCGATGAGGACTTGCCTGGAATGGGCCAATATTACTGCTTACATTGCGAGTAAGTCTAATTATTTAAGAATTTAATTTTAGAATTTGATTAAGTTACTCTTTTTTGTTACTACAGAAAATGAAAAATAGAAAAAAAATCTTGAATTATAGTATAATTAAAATATAATTTTGTTGATTTATATTTTCAGCCGATATTTTGCGAATGTGACTGTGAGAGACGAACATTACAAGACGAAACGTCACAAGAAACGGTGAGTAAAGCCATTTTCTAATTTCCATTTACTTTTGGCTCTGTATCTCTTTTGTTTCTAACTCGGTAGGAAGTTTTACGGGTAATGTGGGATTAGATCAGTATCCCCTTTGGGTGAAGAACTCCCCATGTTATTGAGAAAATTTGGTTGCTTTGATGTTTAGTATAATTTCTCGGCATCTTCATAGGTCTAATGCGCACTGAACAATGCGTTTCATGGTGGTACTAAACTAGAAAGCATATGTTAGGTGGGAGCACTTCCAAATTACTTGGATTTCCATGTAAAATTAAGCTAGTGCTTGCTTCCATATTTGTTTCTTAAACTTTTAATGAAGATTGTAGCTTTTCCTTTTTCCACATTTGAATATTGCATAATCTGACTCTGAAAGAGAGTTCTGCAACTTAGATTAGTTGATGGGAGTTCTGCAACTTAGATTAGTTGATGGCTGACTGGTCGTGTATCAGTGAACAGAATCTGATGATGCCATCTGCTGATGGATTAAAATGTTAAGACTAATGCTTTCAGTGCGCATATCTTAATAGAGGAAAGGATGTTCTGTTTGATTTATGCTTTGTTTGCTGCAGTTTGAAGCAAATGTCGGGGCCTGCACCACATACACAACTTGATGCCGAGTTAGCTGCTGGGATGGGTATGCCGGATAATGGACCAACATTAATGTCAATGTGAGCATTTCTGAATTTGGCTCCATCCGTGATGTGCATTGTTCTGGTGATCAGTGGGCACAGTTATGGCTCCTGATTGTAGAGGATTTTTTGGGTGCTGTAGAATTTCTTTAGAGACAAACTGATTGTATTACCTGCTTTAGAAACGATAAACCAATTTTGCATTCCTTTTACTAATGTTTGTTTGGATAAGTGGATTCTTTTGGTTTTTTTTCTTCTTTTTCCTGTGTCATTAAATCTTAAAATTTTGTAAGCAATATAATGTGGATGAATATAGTGAGTACCAGAGATCATGTGTCATCGTTTTTATTTTTCAGTTCCTTTCTAAATCAGCCATATAGCTGTTTTAACAATAGATTGATTGTACTCTGCTGACATCTTCACCTGTTATACCAAAAAAAAGAGCCATTTATTTTCATTGTGATCCTGCCAAAAGTCATGGCTATCCATAGAGGTAGCATATTAGGTGGGTGGTTTGGGCACGGGACAGCCTGCCCCATCTTGGTGCATGCTGGCGCCGCACTGGTCTTCAACAAAATGTTAATTTATATATATATTGGGTCAGACCTGACCGGGCCCTACCCATAAGGTCCATGGGCCACAGATCGGGCCAGGCTATCCACTCAGGAAATCTGGGCCATGCCCGTAAGGCCCATATTTCAGCCATTTTGGGTCGGCCCAACCCCTTATCATGCCATACCGACCCAGCCCGCCCATTTTGCCACCTCTAACTACACACTTGGTACTTGTCAAGTTGGGACTCTGTAGGGGTTGAACTGTTTGAGGATCTTTATTTATACTACAATTGGTTAGTAGGAGAGGGATGTAAAAAGTGTCAACTGTTGAGTCATGGGTTAGGTATGTGTGGTGATGACTACAAAAAAATTGACTTACTGGTCCCTAGATGTCACATGAGCATGTCCTTGTTTCTTCATGGTAGGGTTTGAGATATGCTAGTTAATAAAATCTATAATGGAAAATGCTTGTCATGGCCACTATTTGCTACTCTTCTCCATTTATGTCTTGCTTGAAGAATGCTTATGTGCCTTAAATTATGGTGCTAGAAACATGGATGGTGGAACGTGCAGCTTATTAGGATTAAGCAAGTTAAGAAGTTCATGTGCTGCACTAGATATTTCCTCATTCTGTGTCATCTAGCAGTATTGGACAGGAAAATAGTTAAAAGGAAAGATGTGATTCAAATCCAAGTTACAAATCCAACAACATGCTCCATTTCTTTCTTTTAGAAGATAACAAGAATACTTGTTTTGGGGGGGTTCAGAATCATGGCATGTATGCTTGTCTGTTGGTGGGTTACTTTCTTGTAAGCTATTGATTGGTGCATAAAGCTTGTTGATTTGCCTCTAGAAACAGAAGTTGCCTCCATACTATCATGCTGCTTGTAGATGGAGCATAGTTATTATCTTCAGATGTTCAATCTTGGAGTTTCTGTCGGCATATCTCGTCTTGAATAAATTGTAACTTTGGACGGAAGGAAAGGTGGAAGCTTCAAGCGGGTTTCCTAATGGAGCATTATCTGATTTGGATTCTGGTTTTTTCTTTGCCCTCGAGTGGAGGAAATAGCACTTCTTTTTAAAGCCATGGGATTGCTTCCAAATCTACTAGATATCAAAGGCCTGTCATTGTTATTAGGTCTAATCTAGCAAAATCTTGTTCTCTTATGCACTTATGATTCTGGTTTTGTTTTTCGTTTAGGTACATTCTTATCGTTTTAAAGTAATTAGCTTTACCAACAAATTACAAATTGTAGGACTCTTGAAACCTACTCCAGTAAAGTTGTCATTGATGTGCCCTGTTTCGTCCGTGGTTGAGGCCTGAATATTTTGGCGTCTTCTGTTTGCAATCATATTAACCTGCGTAGCGCATTTTAGTGTTTTAAATGTTGCGGAGCCAAGAAGAGTATCCAATATCAAATGTTTGAGATTGCCCTGTCTCTCCTCTTGGTTTTAGTCATTACCATTTCCAATGTAGACAAAGGAACAAGAGTAGCAGTCAGTACTTTGCAGATGTGTCATCCTCCAATTACCAACCAAAAGTGTAAAAAAGCTCTCAGCACTTGAAGACACAGACCAATCCTTCAGCAAAGTGGCATTCCCAGCAACGGCCCATCAGTGGATCTGTGGCCACTAACATCCCTATAGTGTTTCTTTTAACAAACAAAGAGATTAGGGAGAGGGTCCCACACGCTCACATAGTATCCCCATGAGGCCATGAACCAACACCATCATCCCCCTGTCATTTTCCTATCCAAGTTCCCCTTTCTTTTTCCCTCACGCTTGTCCACTACTAGCTACCATTGGCTGAACCTTGAAGCTGTTGGCATGACTTTCCTCATAATTTTCCTTTTGGGTCTTTTGTCTATTTTCATCTTTTTTTTTAACTCTTTGTTTTCCCTCCGGTTGCTATCTCTTCCTAAAAGGATTCATTGCACATGTGTAACCACCATGTGAGCTTCACCTCAATTATTTTGTTCCCCGCTGGGTCTCTCATTAATATTCACATACCCAAGTTGAGATCAGGATGGGATAAATATCCTAATTGCTTGGATTCTGATGGATGAAATGCGAAACGTGTCATTCTTTTTAAGGTCCTCAACCACAAGCCCATTTGCTTATCCATTACTATGTATAATGTGATCAAACTTCTGAAAGTGATTGAATTCTAACATGCATCAAAATTAATCATTTGTCGTGGATATCTACTGGATTCCATGCAAGATTTGACAGCTAAATAAATGTTTGGCCTGCACTTGCACACTGCGTCCCTTCCTGAATTATTTTTCAGACATTGGCTTGACTTTCGTTGCAACATCCTCCTTTTTCTCTTCAAAGGAGAGTTGTCAAACAAAATACATATGGGATGAAATGCTTTTACGATTGCTTTTTTGATGGAAACTTATTTAATCTATTTCAATCTCAAGGAACCATTTGTCATTATCATTTCCTTAGGAAGACCCATGAAGATAACATATAGGGTTAAAAGAAAAAAAAATAGATAATGCACATATATTATACTATATCAAAACATCAAATCCAGAGTAAACACCCAAAAAATCTTAAGGGGTATATGAGATATACTCCTCCTTTTCTGCCATTTTTTCTTTAAGGTCACTAGGCTTCTCTTTCATTGTCATCTTTTGGTCTTGCTGAAGAACTTGAGCCTGATGTCATTCCAACGACTTGGCTATGTGTAAACCTTTGTAATTGTATCATGCGGGCATAACACCCATCGGGATAATTTTTTAGCAAATGTGAATGGCTTCCTTGCTCTGCAACTTTCCCATCTTCAATCACTGCAATGACATGTGCATTCCTAATTGTTGATAACCGATGAGCAACCACAATTGTGGTTTTTCCTGAGCAGGCTCGGTCCAGGGCCTCCTGGACTGATCTCTCAGACTCAGCATCAAGGGCACTTGTTGCCTCATCAAGCAGCATAAGCTCTGCCTTCCTCACAAGAGCCCTTGCAATCGCAATTCTCTGTTTCTGGCCCCCAGAAAGTTGGACTCCTCTCTCCCCAACAAAAGTTTTGTAACCATCGGGCAATGAAGATATGAACTTGTGGGCATTGGATAGAGTAGCTGCCTCAATGATCTCAGCCTCAGTTGCTGACTCATGCCCATAGGCAATGTTTTCATAGATGGTAGAACCAAAGAGGCAAGGCTCCTGTGGAACTATTGCAATGTGTTTTCTCAGGGATTTGAGGTTGTACTTCCGAATGTCTTTTCCATCAACCATAACACGTCCAGATGAGGGCTCATAGAATCTCTGTATAAGTGCAATGACCGAGCTCTTACCACATCCACTCGGACCAACAAGGGCAAGAGTTTTTCCAGCTCGGGCACGAAGATTAAGGTCCCGGAAAATAGGGACGTCAGGACGTGAGGGGTAAGAAAAGTCTACATGCTTTAATTCAACTTCTCCACGAAGGCGGTCTGGAACTTGTGTGGCATCTGGGTCATCAGGCTCAATTTCAGTTTTACGGTCAAGAAGATCAAAGACTGATCGCATAGCTCGACCTCCCTTGATGAAGTCAGGAGCTAAGGTTAATGTTTCAGCTGCACCATTGGCGGAGACCATGAGAACCATAAAGACTCGGATTGTCTTTGAAAAATCAGAGATCCCATGCTTCACAAGCCAGGAAGCATACCAAAGACCAAGGGCATAAGAAGCATATAGTGAAAACTGAGCTACCCCAAACCCACTTCCTGCAATTTGTCCCTTCCAGAAGCAGCGCCTTAATGGAGTTTGAAGGTTTGAGGAGAAAAGGCCAACAATTTTGTTTTCTGAATTGAAGGCAGCAACAGTTCTTACATTGGCTATGGCCTCTCCAGCTAGTTGCGTGGCCTTGGCATGAGCAGCTTCTAAATCCCCTGAGAAACCTTTCATAAACATTTTCTGTTGAAAATCCAACAAATTCAGTTAATAACTGGATATCTGATCAATATTGCCTAAGGCCTTACTTGTGAAAGACATAATTGATAATTAAATTTTCTAAATTTTTGGAGTTGCGAATCACATTAGCTCAACAAGTAGAAAAAAAAAAAAATGTGTAGCGCATATAGTTCAAATAACTCAAAAACTATCACATACCAATATCACTTTCATCACAATTCATAACCATTTTAATTGCAAGGTATTGTCAGATTAATTGATCGCTGATCAATTGTAGGAATCCATACTTGATAACACGCATGTGCAAGAAATCAGTTTTAGAAACAAACCTGCAAAACAGTTGCTGCCACGACCACAGGGAAGACTGCAACAAGGACAAGGGCAAGGCGCCACTGCAACACAAAGCCAGCAGTGCAGGCAACAAGCATGAGTGCTGTGTTCTGCACAATCACTGAAATCCGGTCTCCAATGGCTGATCTGACATTGTTGGCATCAAGAGCCAGCCTTGCTGCAATCCTAGCACTCTCATTTTCCTCCTGATCAAACCATGCCATTTCATTTTTCAGCACTGCTGCCAGCATCTTCTCTCTCACTCGTTTTGTGAGATTTTCTCCCACAATATCCCAAAAGAAATGCTGTAGTGTGTTGAAGAGAAGGGCAGCTGATGAAAGTCCAATTAACAAATAGCAATATTTCCCAATTTCTCTGCTCATATAAGCATGATCTGGGTTGTAGTAGACACTGAGAACAGCACTTAGCACATATGCAAAGAAAGCGCTTAGGGACCCACAGACAACAGACCCTATAGAACCAACTAAAGCATAAACCCATTCAGGAGAATTCATTTTTGCAAGGCGCCAGAAGGAACTAGCTTGCTCCTTGAAGGCAAGCTTTTCCATTCGATAATTAGGATGTGAGGCCTCAAGGGAAAGACTGAAATCAGATGTAGAGAAGTCAGAAAGCCTGCGAGAATATGGTGATCGGCCATAAGACGAATTGCGGGCAATAATCGGCGAGCTTACTGAGTTCCTGGCACTAGAAGGCCTGCAGAAGAACCATGGCAACAGACCTCAGATTAACATGTAGTGTTTTTGGTTTAACAGGAACATTCTCAAAAATGTAAGGCTTCTTAAGATATAACAAACAAGTGCAGACTTGTGGAAGTTACCTTGCACTACTTTTTCTAGCATTGTTAAGGGCAGTTTCATGTGCCATCTCTTGCATTCGGATGAGCTTGGCATAGACCCCATTTTCTCCTTTGGAAATCAGCTCATCATGTGTTCCAATTTCAGAAACACTCCCCTGCTGGAGTACAGCTACAACATCAGCCTTGCGAATGGTGGAAAGGCGATGGGCAATGACAAGAGTTGTCCTACCAATCATAAAACGATCAAGGGCCTCTTGCACTAGCTTTTCTGACTCAGAGTCAAGTGCACTAGTTGCTTCATCCAAGAGTAGGATTGCTGGGTTCTTCAACATTGCCCTGGCTATAGCAATTCTCTGCTTCTGCCCACCGGAGAGTTGAAGTCCTCTCTCTCCAACCTGCCATTACCATATTTTAACTTCAATTAGTTTTTGCTTTCATGCTAATTTGTCTCTCTGTGGACTTTATTTTGTTTTTTGTCAGAAGATAGAATTCGAAAAAAAAAACGAAAGCATGGAAATTTTAGTCAGGCTGCAATTTGATTTAGATTTCTTTGCACCTTGCTAACAAAGAATACACATTAACTTAGCAAATCATAATCATATATTTCTTTTGTGTGGAATATTGGTTGTGCATCAAATAAAAAAAAACACTTGGCTGATTGTTCTTGTCAAATTAAAAGAAAAAATGGCTGATACTACATATGTGTTTTAACGTAGAGAATGCAGTTCTATCAAATTGAATGAGGGGAAAAAACCACTTAATTTAACCCCATGTCTTCAATTTTTTTTCTTTAAAAGGCAATGTCTAATTAATTCGGGAATCAAGCTTTTTTTTGGTAATTTTAAACCAATTAATCTTTTCAGAATTTGTTTCTCACCTGTCATTTTCAAGCTATCAGGTTGATTTCTTTATTCCTACTAAAATAGAACATTCAGCAATTATTTATTTTTGAAGGGCTCTATATTTTATTGTCCTTTATCTCCATTTTCTTTTCCCTCTGCTTGGTCTTCTCGCTTCTTAGTTATTTGGTCTTATTCCTGCACATGCAATGCTGACTGAAGCATGTTACCTTCTTACAAATGCATGCATGGCCAAATACTTTCCTACTTTGACTTCAAAAAATTTTATAAAATAATAAATGTAGGTTAGGTTCTGCTTGTTGACCAAATGAAGCAACTATAGAGCATTAAAAATCTAACTAAATAAGATCCCCTCTGGTCAAGATCCATGATTAAATTTCACCTTCCTTAGTGCCAACTTCACTCCTTCCCTCACCTTCCCCAACTGCCATAAAGTCAACAGCCCAATTGGTATATAATGATACATTCCTAATCTACTAATAAGTCTAGTTCAGTATTTAAGGAAAACCACTAACATTAATTTCATCGTATTATCTAATGCTACCAGATTTTAGGTGTTTAAGCAGTATCTGAGATCAGACATTGTCAACCACTTAATATAATGACAAGTGCTGCAGAAGGTAGATAATCCTAATGAAGAATACAGCCTGGTAGCAATTATTAAACTGATATCAAATGAACCGTCTGAGATTGGCTAACCTGAGTGTCAAAGCCTTCAGGAAGCTTTACAATGAATGAATGGGCATTAGCAACTCTGGCAGCTTCTTCAATCTCAATTTGGTTTGCATCAGGCCTACCTAAAAGTATGTTTTCTTTAATGGTGGTAGCGAAAAGAGCAGGTTCTTGGCTCACAAGTCCTATTTGTTGCCTCAACCATCTCAGTTTTAATGTCTTTATGTCATGCCCATCTAGCAGCACTTCTCCTGCACAAGCACATTATTTAACTGAGATTTCCCACCCTACCGGTGTACAGTCTCCAAAAAAATACATACCCATAAACAGCAGAAATTACTTGAACTGGCATAAAACATTAATAGTATCATTTACTTCAAGTGAGATGAGATTTAATGTTCTTGGTTAGAAAGATTGAAAGAATTCACAGTATAGTTTACCTGAGATGGGATCGTAGAATCTCTCAATGAGGGAGACCACAGTGCTTTTACCAGAACCACTGCTTCCTACCAAAGCTATGGTCTTTCCGGCAGGAACACTTAGGGAGAAATTGTTAAGGATCTTTACATCTGGCCTTGATGGGTATGCAAAGTCCACATTTTTCAGTTCAACTAGACCATTAACTGACTCCAACTCCAAACCTGACTCACTGTTTCTATCAATACCGGGTTTGTGATCAATTATACGGAAAATTTTTGCTGCTGCCACTTTGGCCTTTGCAAATGCAGACATGCTTGGTGCAGACTGTCCCAAACCCCTATCAATCAAAGAGATATTTTTAAGCAAATAGTAGTTCCCCACGGAAATGCAATATAGAGAACAGAGTAAAAACAGAGTACTCACAATCCACCAATCATAACCGCAAACATAGTGGCTATGGCAAGTCCTCCGTTAGTGTAATGATGCCTAACCAGATAACCTCCATACCAAAGAAGAAGAGCATAACAACAAAAAACAACAAAGTAAGTTGCTCCCAATCCCATTCCCTTTGCAAATCCAGACTTGTAACCAATCTTTTGTGCAACCTTCAATGCTGAGGAGTAGGCTTGTAATGTTCTTGATTCACCAACAAATGCCATAACAACCCGAATTTGAACTACTGTCTGCAATTTAGCTCGCAATTAGCAAACACTCTGACAAAAAAACAGAGGAAAAACTATGCAAATAATGGTTTTGATCTCTTTCGCTCACAAACTGAAACGCAAAAATTGCATCCTTTTTACCTGTTCCACAATATTTCCTCCGTGTGATAAAGCTGCTTGGCTCTTTGCAGAAAGCTTGGCTAATGTGGTGGTATGGATTGCTCCAATCACAGCAATGAGAGGAACCACTGCAAGTGTGACCAAAGCCAATTGCCAAACTGCTGTGAAACCAACCACAAAACCAGATACAAATGTTGCCATGTAGTGAATGAAATTACCCAACTGCACAAAACAGGCCAAAAACAGAGTTTAATTTTACACCCAAAAAAAAAAACTTTTTGAAGAATATCTTTCTGGTTTGCTTTACCTTCTCGCTAATGGCATCCTGGACCATCACTGCATCAGTGTTGATGGCAAACACAACATCAGAAGTTCTAACCTCAGTGTCAAAGTATTGAATGTCCTGGTTCAAAGCTGCTTCTAAGTACTTGATCCTCATCTTTGTTGTTTGCCTCTCTCCAGTCCACATCCAACAGGATATTTCTACACCCAATTTTCAAGCTCTTCTTTCAGTTATTACATCAACAAAACCACCCGGAAACTTGAACTAAAAATAGAAGAAAAAAACTTGATCATCTCCTTGGTGAACTTACCTGCCCATGAAGAAGCCCAAATTGCAGCACCCACCACAAGGAAGTAAAATGCATACTACAAATCAAAAACACAAGAAACTTTACAACTTTTTTGGTGAAAATTCATTCGCTTAATAAAAAATGAAAATTGTGGTTTTAAATGTATAACCTTTAGAACTTCTTGCATCATCTTGTCCATGTTATTGGCATTAGAACCAAAAGAATTGACAAGATCGGCAAAGAAACGAAGGAAGAGAGGCAAAGAACAGCCATGTACAAAAGCACCGAGAGAGCCAATTCCCATCAACACATAATCCAAACCATCAGCAAATCTAAATAGTTCACCAAACCCAACTGATGGAAGATCCCCTGGCTTCTCTCCACTTCCACCACTACCATTATTACTCCCATCTTTTTTTGTCTCAGATGAAGAAGAAGAAGTTTCCATTTCCCTTCTCTCCCCTACACTCTCCTGATAAGCTTGAGCTTCAGCTTGACTTTGCTGTTGAGGTTTCTCTTGTTGTTCTCTTAGGTGTGTGTTATTTGTTGTTGTTGTTGGAGTTGGGGTTGATGGGTTGGTTTTAAAAGGGTCAGAAGGAGGAGCAGACACAAGTTCAAGGCCTTGCATTTCGGACCATTTCCACTGCTCAATCGTCTTTATCTCCTCAGAATCTTGTGACATTTGCAAATTCCTTAGCTTTATGAACAAAACACCACACACACCCCAAAACTCTCTCTTCTTTATTATCTTCCCACTCTTTATCTGGCTTTTCAACTCATTGTTTTTGCTATTCTCTCTCTCTCTCCTCACTCTTTTAACCCCTACCTTTCTTGATAATCGTTGTTTCTTTCAGTTTTTACTCCTATTATCTGCTGTTTCTTGCTGTTGTTTCTTTGCTTACGATGCAGTTGTTTTAGAAATCAACTGTTAGCGGTTAAGTGGGCTTTCTTGCTTCAGTTTGCTTGCTGTGTAAAAAACATTGAAAGTGACAGATGATGCAAAAGAGAGGGATTTTCCACCCGACAAAACTATGCTGTGTGAATACTTAGAGGTGGGATTTTGACTAAAACAGCTTCAAACTGTGGAAAAAAGCAACGCCAACTTTGGAATTTTTTTAGTACTACTTCTACTTGGAGTACTAGTCTTCTATCTATCTTATTACTGTTTTCTATATTGTTTCTTTAATGAATAATAATAATAATAAATGCATCAACAGTTTGATTTCCAATTCCTCTTCTCTTGGCTTATCCTGCAAGTTAATAGATTGCTCGAAGGCTTGTACAAGAAATTTTCTTCTGTTCAAGCCTTAAAAAATCTTTTAACCTTCTCCCTGTGTGACTGTCTGTCTGTCTCCTTAAATTCCGCCGTCCTTTTCTATCCCTTGTAGCTTCAACATCATACGTTAAAAAGCATTCATATTCTCACATACAAACCAAACTCCGAAACCCCTCTTTCTGTCAATGATTAACATACCAAACATGTATTTTTCAATGGAAGATGACTTGATTACAGCTTGAACACTCTAATTAAGGCCTAAAATGAAAATTTTGCTTAGTTATCCTGTAAAAGGGTTTGTGGTAAAACTATTTATCCTTAAAATGCATGAACTTACCCATTGAATCAATCTTGCATTAGTAATTATCACTTAATTTAATTTAAGTAGTTGTAACATGGGCATATAGGGAAAGAAAAGGCCTTGTGTGGAAGATTAAGAATTAAGCACTAATGTGACTATTGATTAAGTGCAATAATACTATTTGTCCACTTAGCTTATGATAACTTAGCTTCAGTGTTACAAGACTGATTATTAATTAAGGAGTAATCTTGAGGCTTAATCTTGGCTTTTTAATAAAAGGGGCTTTAAAAATTTGAGGTATCCTGACAAGGATCATTCAAATCAGCTTGAAAGGTGGACACTAAAATGTTTGACAAATACAATGAGCTTAACCAAGAAGCATTAATCAATATCAAATTTAATTATTTTATGAATATAAATCTTGATTTAACAAGAAAACAAAAAGAATATCTGAAAGGATCACTTTTACCCCTTTTAACTTGATCTTTCTTGATTAAATAATTGGATCTCAAATCTTGAGTTCTGTTTTTAACCCCAGATTTTATTAACCTTATGTATAAACATGAAACCTAGTACAAAACCTCAGCCTAAAAAATTAATGGTAAAAAGTGGCAATCAAAACTCTAGCTAAGTTTTTTTCAAGCTAAACAAGTAGGTTATTTTGTCCTTAACCAGGAAACTCCCTCAATCAAACATTCAAGTAAAATAAGCAAGTAAAATCCCAACTTGAGCTCCAAAAACAATTTGTCAGATCCAACAGCTAAGATCTTGTCAATTCTCCACTATTCTTGTCCCAAGAAAAAAAGAAAAGAAAATTTCATGTGCACAAATACACATCTTATACTAATAGTAATATTTTTATATGCAACTGAAATTCTTCCAAAAATACAAAGTATACGATTCCACCCCAGAAAATTCAAAAAACGAAAAACCCTTGTCAGGAAATCATTTCACAAATCTGGGGATTCCCTCTAAAGATTGATTCTTTATAGAAAATGACAGCAAATGAAGGCAGTATTTTAAAAATACAACCATCTTCTTCTCTAAAATTTTAGCCATTTTCTTAATCAACACTCAGAGTACTTCACCTGCCAACTTCAACTGTATTATAACTCCACATTATCTGTTACAGAACTTTAATCACGCCTTTGGGTTTTCTTTCTTTTCTTTGGTTTTTTTAATGGCAAAAACTCATTCTTTTTCTGTTGGCTTAAAATACAATAAAGTTTGCAGAAACCTGACACTGAGAAAATTCCCTGAAATTGCATTTTCTTTATATTTTTTTATAGCTTTACTTCTCAGCTTATTATACAAGTACTCAAAAAATGCAAGAAAAATAAAGTGGTATTGATATCTTTCTCTCTTTTCACGCTTACCGTACTGTTTTTTGTCTCAGCAAGCCCCCTTTGGCAAGGTTCTGCTTTGCCCTCTACCCACGGGCATTTGTGGACTTCTACTGTGCTCGGCTACCTAGCTAGCCCTCTTCAAAAAGGGCATTTGTTACTTCTATTAACTTATTTTACTCAAGAAACCACTTTGCTTAATTTGGTAATAAGATCCTTAAATGCTTCCATCACTGAAAAGCAAGATTTTGTGAAGAATTAGAAACAAGTTCTTTTTTGAATTATGTGGGTTCTTTGTTGGAGAAGAGAAATGGAGGAAGAAAGACATTAGAAAACTGGCACAATTAGATTTTGTTTGGTTTTGTGGGGTCTTATTTGAATGTTTAACATGCATTTATAGCAGTTTACAAATTTATGAAGCATTGAAAGTAACTTGATATCTGTAATCTGTCATTTTCTTATAAAAATGTCATATTGACTTATTAATTCTAATGTTTTCCTGAATGATACAGCTAATATGATGGAAAAAAAAAAAGGGAGGGAACAGTGTTTTAAGGATGTAGAGTATACCATGATCAATTCAATTGCTACGATTTTTACTTTCTCTGGCAAGACAGCAGAGGAAAATAAAAACTAGACAGATTCAGTCAAAATTTTCACATCCCAATTGAAGAAGTTAAGAATCTGTCATCAGTTAGATGAGGAGAAAAAGGCACTCCCAACAACTCAGATGATAGGACACTGACTCTGGGGTACCTACAAATGCAGATGTAGGTCAAATTTTAGGGTGAAAGTCATATTGGACTCAGGCTAGGTTGGTGCCTACAGTCGGTGCCCCAGGCGGCCTTTTCTACTATACAGTACCACCTTGCTGCTTGCTCATTCAATTTGCGGGGGCCATTTGATCCTTTTTATCTTTGGTGGTTGGTGTTGAATGGCTAGGATTCATAGATAATAGGTTATAATTTCTTTTTACTTTTAATTTTTAGCTTACATTTGTGGATGTAGAGTTAACTACTGATAATGAATGTCAGTTGTTGCATCCTTTTTAATAAGAAAATAAGAGCGTGGAGGAGGGAGGGAGAGAAGAGAAGTACGCCATTGTTAGAATGAAAAATTGCTTGTCTCAAACCAGGCTTATACTCTTTGGACCCAAGACAATAACCTGAATTGAGAGCCAGGATTGCAGTAGCTAGGTGAAGTAATACCATCACCCAAAATGATGAATCATTAGACCATATCCTATTTAAGGCTTAAGCACCAAATAGGAAAGTTCTATTCCCCAAGGAAAAAAAAATATGCGTATCCATGGGACCCTAGGAGCCCACCTTGGGGACTTAAGAGATTTGACCCCACTTATGTATGGTTTGTAGATTCCTTAGAACTAGGAAAGAAAAGGACACAGACCAAAGAAAACACCTAACAGATATATTAATTAATCATATTATTATTATTATTATTATTATTATTTCCACTGGAAATGGAGAGTCTACTTCACAGTTTGTTAGATTTGCATGAACAATGTTACACCATCAAAGTCTTTCTCCATGTATTTCCAATTATTGTAGATTATGAAAGCAAAAATTAAGCTCCATTGAAAAGGCATGAGCATTGTCGTCATATGGAAAATTGCAGAACAGCCATGGAATTGATAGAAATATAATGCAAGAAAACATGTAAACATCCAATAAGGTCGTTAAAGATTAGGTGTAAAGCAAGGGAGTCGGTGGTCGAACTCCCATAAAAAAAAAAGTTGAATTAAGTTTTCAAGATAAAATACTTAGACTACTGATAATTTTATTGGCTGGTAATCTGCCAAATTTGGGGGGCAGAGAGACAGACTAACCATGAAGAAGTCAAAAAGAGCAGCACCCCGCCTTTCTCTCTCTCTGTCATTGAGAGCTTATTATTATTATTGTTATTTTCTGTTATAAAAAGGGGTGGTCCGTTTTCAATCCTCCAATCTTGCTTCCAACAGGAGAAGGAAAGATTAAGGAGGGACTAAAATTCAAAAAAAAAATCAACTCTCCACTCAAATACTTCTCAAAAATGGTGCATGTGACGCTCATTATGCCATTCCATTGTCTTTCTTGTGGTTAAGTGTGCATTATTTTATAATCTTAATCAACTATTATGTTAACCTCATAAAATTATTATATTAATCTTGGAGTATAATCTCAGTTTCAAAGTAATGATGATTCAATGGGCTGTGGAATCAGAGCTGAAGCCACAAGCTATGGCTGTGTTGTCATCTTTTACTGCTATCCAGGTGTTCAAAGGGCTTGAGCCGCTGCATTTTTTGTAGTTTACCTAATTAGCCATCTTCTTTAAATAATCTTGTGGCCCCATCATACATTATGAAGAACAAATTTTTGGTAAGCATATCTTTTCTTTGTCTCATTAAAATTGCAATATATTGGTTGGGTATAGATTGAACAGCAAGGCAAGTTCTCATCATGGTTTTCATTTTTTTGCAGATTTTGGAGTCATTCTTTTGAAGTTCAGAAACTCTCATGAATTGCTTATAAAATGACCCATAGTTCTTCCTTTTCATTCCTTGCTTTTGTAAAAGGAAAAGCTAAATTCACCTAAATATATTAGGCTTGAAAGGATTAATTTTCTTTAATCACAAAGCTTTAAAGCTTCAATCTCTCGAGCAGCGGAAACCAACTAAAGAGAATGGTAGGGCACTTGTTAGACATGTGATGAAAAAGGTGAACAAATGTTTTTTTTTTTCCTTCTTTCTCTTCTAAGTATGATCAAGGTGATACAGTAGAGGCATGAAAAAGTGTGAAATGGGAAAAAATTAAGCATCACGGGACCACTCTCCTTGGACTCTCAATTCCAAGCTATGACTTCCCATTTTTAGTTGTACACATTTTGCAAGACTGACCTCCTATTTTATATGAACTCAAGTCAATTGTAGCTTCACATCTATTTCACCAACTCCTGACCTTAATTCTATTACACAGAATGTTCACATGGTGAAATATTGCCTTGATCAATACCCAAAATTGCTGCCAACTTACCGCTTCCACTTTAATACTATCCTATTCAGAGCCACTGAAATATCCTCTATAGCATATATAGCCTTGTTAAAGCATCTACTTTAATAATTAGCTAAGCTCTTATTTGTTTACAGCTAGGATTCATCTACAGAAACAAGTGGTCATGTTTTATAAATGAAGGGTTATTGGTATATACGTATTGTTCTCGCCCTTCAATTTGTCACCATATATAGTTAAGTTAATCGTGCAGTTTATAACCGAAATTTGTTACTTAAATCATACATACATTCTTGCTTTAGCTAAAATAATTTGTTTTCATGAATACTATTAGGGGAGCAAAATCCAACAGAATATGGGCACGTAGCGTTCTGATCTGATTCACTGAACCAAATTCTTGACCTTGAAAGCATAAAAATTGCAATCAATATGCACTTTGGTTGAGTAATCTATATAGTTTATTCGTTTTCCCTATAATTTAGTAGTAACTTTTAGCTTTAATGATTCTATCTATCTTTTCCAAAGAATATATGGGCGTTAGTAGTGTGAAATAATATCAAATCCTAACAAGAGGAAGTGGAAAATCTCAGCAACAAGATTTGGGTTTGTTGGAGAAATTGTACCTAGGCTGCACATAAACAATGACAGCCTATGTGAGCATCAGAGCTCATAGCCGCAGAAAGATTTGAATTGTTTAGCCAAAAAGAAAAGGACTAGATTTACCAATACAAAAATGAAAATTTCTACGCAATTTGAATTAACAATATGTTTGACAAAACAAGCATCAGATATGATTGTGTGGAAGAGGGGCACCACCAGGGAGAAAGATATTGGGAGGGGCAGGAACTTACAAGTCAAATTTGGTAATCCTACTCCTTTCGTGTCATGTACAGAAACCTTGACTCCGTAAGCTCCAGGTTTTTGAAGTTTTAATTGTTCGAAAACACCACTTTGTTTTCTACCAAGACATGAAAATGTTGAATAAGACACTTTTAATCAATCACCATATGTAAGGTTTGCCTTTGGTGGGTCCCAAATTAACAGCTAATGATTAAACCTCTAGACTTTTCGTTTAATTTTGGTTCTAATGTTCAAACTTTGAAAATGAAAGATGAAATTACTTCACATTATATGACAAGAAAAAGTTAATTACTCCATAGAAACGAAATTTGGGAGATAGGAGATATTTATGTTTTGTCATTTCATCCAAAACAGATTTGGGTTCTATATGTATCAACCAAAAAAGAAAAAAAGAAGTTTGCCTTTGGAGGGAGAGAGCACTTTGTGCTGAAGTTTTGTCTCCAATGTCCAAACTGTACTTAAGCTAGGAATCTGCTACATTGCCAAAGAACTAAAGTTGCTTCAAACATTGCTTTTTAATTAACAGAAGTCATTAATTTGCGCTTAGGAATTCCATCAATATTTAAGAGAAAAGGTCTCCATGACCAATCTAGAAAGGAAATTAGATCAAAGTGAACTTCTTTAACTAAGAGAAATTCTTGGGATATATATATGGGTTTCAAGGTCTAGATATCATACTAGTCATGAACTCTCTTTCAAGTTGTCAAACTTTCTATAACATCATATCAGTGAACTATCTAATTAGTTTTAAGCTAATAAAAAGTTACTTGACAATCAATGAGCAAAAAAGGGAGAAAGGAAGGTAGAAAAAGGGGGAAAAAATCTTTATCTATCTAGTAATGTGATGACAAGTTGGTTCAATGACAAATTACTTTGCCAGATGGCCATCTGGTTGAACATCACTGAATTTTTTTTTTCCATCCAAAAGATGGCACCTGAAAGAAAAAGTGATTCCCTCCTGAAGTTTGCTTACAAAAATTCTGATTCTTTGGATTGTAACAATGCAATGGAATATTCCTACCTTCCAGGTTTGCACCTGAAGCTTTTAGCTGCACCAAGGGAACCTCCTCCGCCATGGCCTAACTCATAAAAAATATTACAGAGGAAAAGATGTTATTAGTTGGATATTTGTTAAATTCAACACATTAATTAACAGTTCCAAACGTACATCCAATAACGCAAATTTGTACAAAAATTTAATCACAATTATTACCAACTCAATTTTCAATTGATTTGAAAGGATTAGCTCTATAATTCGTGTGTCGAATTATGAACCAATTAGGCTTCCATAACCAAAAGTTGATACGCATAAACTGTCAGCTACAATCCAGCTCAGCCAATCTTATTGTCTCATTGTACTATAATTATTTTTTTTTCTTTTTCTATGCCCATTTCCTCCTAAATAGGCTTTTGATTCAAGGTGGTATATTATTCAAATGAGATTGTAATTTGCAATTCCTAATTAGATGGTGAAGTGGGAATCCAATTTGGAAGTATCATTGAAAAGTCTTTGCTTTATTTAAAACCCGGTATCCTTAACGACAGCAAACCAACATGAAATTAAATTATATAAATAATAATAATAATAATAATAATTAAAAACAAGAATCGCATATTTCCTAATCTTAAGTGGTTTCCACAACATCTTAGCATGCCTCAAGCAACCTTGGCAATATTGCCACATTTAAAGGAAAAACGTTTAGTGTCACTTGCTTTAACATGTTATTAATCAATCTTTTGTAAATTTTAATTATTATTTTGGGATAAAGTGGATGCAATTTTTAATTAATGTATAATTTAATTTGTTGGGAAATTTCGTACGTAATTGCACAACTGTACATGCAAAGATTTGCATCTTTAAAAAAAAAAAAAAACTTATACAGCCTATATCTTACTTTAAAATATAGAGAGAAAAGAATTGTATGTTAAATAATTATATACCTAAGGATTCTCTTATACACTTTAGGAATAGTAGCCTAATACCATAAACATATAGGTGGGTCGAAAGAAGAAAAAGAAATAAAAGCATGAATAAAAGCAGTTGTTATGGTAAGCGAAAGAGGGAAAAGAGTGTAGATGGTGCATAATATAATATAAAAAGTTACTAGTAGATATTAGTATCTATGTAACAGGTGCTGCCTGCCTTGAAGGCTTGCTGCATTGGGGCAGGCTGTGTAGGAAAACAGATGTAAATGCTGATGCAATTCGTATGGTTGATTGGTGTAAATCTTCCTGTTACTGTTAGCGATAGGGTATGTAATGCTGTATTAAGTCTCCTGTCTGTTAGAGGCTTGATGGACATTCCTGTAAATTTTCTTTCCAGATCAATATATATTGAGAAATTAATAAATTCACAGCAGCATAGAAAAAAGTAGTTGCTTGTAAGGCAAAGCGTAAGGAAGAATTAATGATATATGGCATTGTTTAAGGAATCAACTTCTGACATGGGACAACTGAATGTTATCCCTTGAAGAAAGGGAAAAGAAAAGAAAACAAAATAAAAAAAAAAGAAACCCAAAAATGCAAAAGGAAAACAACTGTGAGAGTGAAGAGCTAGGCATGAGGGAAGATCATCAGATATTTTCACATCATTAACAGCACACTTAACTTTTGACAAACATGTAATTAAGACAGGTTGGGGGGTGTGAGGGACAAAATAATTTGGAGGAGACTAAAGTAGGGTTAATACATTGGAGAAAAGAAAATTGAATGGACCAGATGGGATTGATGAAAGTTGACCATGAATGGGCAAATGACAAAAAGGGGGGGCTGTATGTTTGTGTTTTTAATGATGAATGATTATTTGTTCCATAGTGGAAATTGGTTCCCATGTGTCCATGTTAGTGATCATATGGCATGTGTATTCCCTATATCATATCCATGCCCCTCCCTCTTATGGCCCCATCCCCTTTTTGTCCTAACTATTTTCTTACCTCCTTTTCTTGCTCTTCAATTATTTTCTTCTCCCCCCCCTCCCCAACCCCCTCTTCTTTTTTCTTTTCGTTTTGGTTTCCATTTTCTTCTTTACTTTATACTTTTTATTTGTGAAGCTAGCTACTCCTCCCAATCACTTCTTTTTTGTCAAAGCATCAGCCCTAAACCTAAGTTTGATTGTACGGCCATGAGATGGCCTTTGCTTTTGTGTGACGTGGGTCCTGGAGAGGCTGAAGCTAAGCTGTGTGTCACAAGGAATGAAAAACATTCTGTCTTCCTCCCAAAAGCTTCCTCTTTAGCATGCTACCACCACTTTATTTTCCTCTTTACAATTAAACTTTGTTATGTATGGATTCTTGTACAGGTTATTCCACCAATATATGATTTGCAAATTACAGCATACCATCCAATTTTTTTTATATACTTTAATAGATTTCAAGTATATTGCCATCTTATAGAAAATGTTGTCTAATTATATGTGAATTTAATAATTAATTTCATTGATTTTTATATTAGATATAATTAACCAATATGTGAAAATTACTTAATTATAATTGTAATTTTTATTTATACACGTTATTTTGTAAAAAAATCTATCAACTTTCATAATTGATCATATAAGAGTTTTTTGTTTTATTAATTTGTCAGAGAGTTAATGCCAAAAATAATCAAGGGGTTCGCTTGCGCAAGAAACTAATAAATTCATCTTTAGGAGAGGGCCAGCATTGCTTCCTCGAGGGATCAGTTATAGTCAGACTGCAGCCTCAAGATTTAAGATAGGAATTAAACTGCTTCATCCAAATTTAAGGCGGTTTGGGCATTTTGTGACATTACCGGCCCTTAAAAGCAAACCCAAAAAAATGTTGCCTTAAAGAAACAAGAGCTGGCCCTTTGCATATGCTGGACATGTGTGCTACTACCCTACCATGATTTGGTGAAGGATCATGGATCATGCACGGAAAAAATTGAAAGAAATAAAGAAAGAACGAGAGAGAGAGAGAGAGAGGAAGGATTGGGTCATTTATCAATGGAACTAAAGCTTTCCTTGGAGAAAACGATGTTTGATGATGCCAAAAGAAGACATGTCTCGTGGCAGACATATCTTGCCATCGTGATGTAATAAAATGAAAGCCCTTGCATGTTGAGGTACCTATGTACCTCAAAGATGACCAAACTACAAATGTGGAAAGAAATAGACAAGACTGATTTTTATTTATTTTGGAATTTTGAATGAGTTTTTGAAATTCAATTTGTCACTTTAATTAATCATGTATTTGATTAGGAATCTTAAACAAGAATTGTCGACAATTGGGGAGTAACAAGTCATTTTCTGATAGCAATTGATCAAGTGATTAAGATGAACGTAAATTAAGTATGGAGCAAAGGGAATACTACGTTTTTATATACAATTCCATTGAGTTGTTCATATCTTTACAAAGTAATGACCCCATATTCTCAAAAAAGAAACATGCTGTAGTTTAAACGAGAACTTTTCATTGTCAAACGAGAGAAATCAATAAAGGTAGATAGAGAAAACGCCCTTCACCAAATATAGTTATTTCAATTTTCATAGTCCATACTCTACCGGTTCGAAAGCTTGTTGAACCCAAGTTTTCAATTTAATGCTTCAAATACCATTAATTATATGAGTAAGAATATTGTACTAATTAATAATAAAGTTTTGAATTGAGCCGTTTGACGTAGTGGCAATCTAGGTATCCCTTGGGAAGCAAGGGAAGTCTTAGAGTTTTCATGGATATATGTCTCCCACTTAATGGGGTTTAGGATTTGTGAGATTGGGTAGGTTAGGAATTTTCATAATTGCAAAAGAGAAAAATATATGTAGAAGATATATTCCTAGGGTTTTCAATGTTATAAGCAAACAGGTAGGGCTGCTTGTTGGCCTCTACCTCCCTTAAGCAGTATCAATTTCATGTTTTAGAAAGATAATATAGTAAATAGGATCAAATTTTAGTTCATTTGCAGCTAGAAGATAGTGTCTAGTTTAAAGATATTTTATAGGGTGACAATTCAAGGCACGAAGAGTAGTTTTCCAAGTGATTAGGACATTAAAAATCTAACTTTTATAAAGATCAGTGGACTCCAATCAGAGAAGTCTCAATCTACCAGAAGCATCTGCAGAACTGAGACGGGGCAAGCAAGTCTAAAGCAAAGACAGGAAATAATAAAGGACCGTAAGGAGTTAGTTACAATGTTTGATTAACCCGAGATGGGACCAAAGGAAACAAAAAAAACCAAAAAAAAAGCTGAAAAGATTTGTGGACAACGTTTTCAAAGACTCAGTACTGAGTCTTGAAAAGGAGTTTGCGGTGCATGTGCCATTGAATTATTGAACATATATCTTAGCATCTTATGTCAAAATCCTAAAGGAAAAAGAGGGAACTATCCACTAAAAATTTGAATTCATTAATGCTTCCATATATTTTTTAAAGTTTTATTTGCCTTCCTTGTTAATGTGTAAAAAAATTATAGTCGATAAATTTAAAAAATACAATAAAAATTCAATGATTGATTGTATTTTGTATTGACAAAATCAATCTATCGAGCACTCACTAATATATGATAAGATTATTAAACTCTAATAGAATTTTTTTATAACAAAATAATATAAAAGCAATTTGAGAAGTATTTGAAAAATGAGGAGAAGTTGATTGCAAATTATTTTTCTTTATTTTCAAAAAATGAAAGGAATATTATTTATGAATAAAAAATGTCTCTTATACAAATATAACTTTTTGAACAAATATATCCTTTTGAAAAAATATAATTATTTGAACAAATTCGTATTTGTTCAACATAACTCTTTGGACAAACATAACTATTCAAAAGATTTTATGCCTTTCATTTTTTCCAATATGGGATTATGTCTCACGTTATTTCTATTGAAAATGTCCAACAATTCCCAATCATTTTTAAAATAATCTAGATTTTTGATAATATTAAAAATCAATTATATAAATGAAAGTGTTTTTTGATTAATTCAACCTTTTCACTTAGTGAAAATATAATAAAGTTAACAGAAATTGTATGATAAATTATATTTTAAATTAGCTATACGATTTGGTTAATTGACCACATTTTACACAATGATTCAAAACTCAATGAATATGCAATATCTAGTGACACTTTTATGGTAATGTGCCAACATCCTTTTTTTCAAGAGTGATATTGGAGTCTCTTGAACTCTTGGAAAAGGTCACATTTCACAGTCACATAATAGATCCTATCAAGAATGCTCATGTGTAGAGAACTCTAACAAATTTATGTTATAAGTCTATTAAGAGTATTATTACTCATTGTTTTCTTACCAGTATGGATACCTAGCACTTCAATTGAGATGAAATATTATATTTCATATTTATATTGCTAGTAACCACATACAAATTATGTACTTTGTCTTATTGAACTCAAGACTTGATATTATACTAAACAATGCATGAAGGTTCTACCATAAGTGACTTCAATTTATGAGCTTGAACCCTATCCCCTTGAAGATCTTATTTACAAGCTCTAATAAGACTTTTCTACAAAAGACCTACAAAGTTCTCACTTAACCTTGTTGGGGAAAAGGGATCCAATCATATCACAAGCATAGCGGGAATTTAGCATTTTTTTCTTAGTAGAATCAAACTTTGGTTATATAACATACATAAACCCTAACTTGTGGAATAAGAATATTATTCCTTCTACCCTTGGAGCCAAAATGACAAGGTATTCAAGCACAATTTTAATTTTCAACACCATGCTCGCGTTGTAGCAAGTCACAAGTTGTCTAATTATACAACTTCCAATGGTGTTCCACACGATGGTAATTGCGAATAACTCTAAAGGAGATTGAGGTTACTTATACTTACAAAGCCTAGTGCTAGCTAGAAGAGAGACAATCACACTTTTATTTCACCAAAAAAAATCAAAACACAACTAAGATATAAGGCGACTAGTTTTTTGAGCTAAATGCAATTTAATGGGCTTTCTTCCTTTTAGTCAATTCATAAGACTTTGATCAACTATTGATTAAACTTAAATCAGTGGGTGCAATATCAAGAGTTGCACTCCGAGGAAGAAGAAACAATGGTCGAATTGGTGGACGAAGGTGAACTGACAACTCACGAGGCTAAATAAAGTCGATTCACAAGCTCTCGATTTCCTCACAAGTCTTTCAAGGTTTTGTGGATAGTTTTTCAATAGTTTGGTAATGTTGGTCATGCCTATCAATGTGCAGCATAAACCTTTAATCATAATATATTCTAGTAGGATTTGGATAACTTTATACAAATTGTAAAATTGCCTCAAGATTAATTGAACCATTCAATTAAATCCTAAAAATTCTTAATTTCTTTCAATTAAGTCCAACTTACTTAACTCTTTAATAAAAACCTCATTCTAGTATAAGCCATCAAACAAACCATTCAAAATATGGCCTATGGACATATGGTTTGCAAAATCCCATTTCCGTTTTTCTCTGGTTGCAACAACAAATTCATTATCATTCTCTTTTGTTTTAGGAGTAATTAGGACATAAACTACCTTTAGAGTTGAAAGTATAGGGAATGCATTTTCTTCTGCCATCTTCGAAATTATCACCATCAATCTGGTCCAATTTCACCAAGTCAAAAGCCAATTTCTCTTAGTATTCCACTTTCAGTAGGCATTACTAAATCGAAAATAAAACTTTAAAATTGTTGAAACACAAAAAATTATGGAATGACTCTGACTCATGTTTCAATGCTACTATTTTTAAGGTTTTATTTGCTATCACTTTTAAATTATATGTGATAAACTCTAGAGATACAATGAATCTAAGTATTAATTATGTTTTATATTGACGAAATCAATCACTAAACACCACTGACATATGACAAGATTATTAAATTTTTATAAAAAATTTTTACAACAAAATAATATAAAAGCAATCTAAGAAGCATTTGAAAAAGAGGAAAAATTGATTGTAAATTGGTTCTATATATTTTCATAAAATCAAAAGAATCCTGTTTATAAACAAAGATATATCTTTAGTACCGACATTACCGTTTGAACAAATAAAATTATTTGAATGAACTTATCTATTTGAATAGACATAACAGTTTAAACAAACATATTTGCTTAAAAGATTTTTTTTCCTTTTTTTTAATAGGAGATATAGTCCCACACTACTATTGTTAAAAATATCCAATACAAGCTACTTCCAGAGTTTTACATATTTTGTCATTATGAATAGACCAAAATGTTCTATTAGAATAGCACAACTTTGTACTAGTGCCAAAAAAAAAAAAAACAAAGAAGAAGAGAGGGAGAGAAAAAACTTACCTAGTGCTATCTAAGTGGTGATAGATGGGGTGAGACAATAATGGAAAGTGGTTGGAGCAAAGAAAGATAAGATGAAGGGAAAATGGGCCAGAGAATGTAGTCTGTGCACTGAGGATGATTAGCACTGAACTCTCCATATTGCATACCTTTGTTCTCGCATAAAGTGGATATGGGGATCAAAATATGCTTGTTGGCTCTTGGCTGTTTGCTATCATTTCACTGGAGGATTTGGTGAACATAAAACATATTGTGCCAGGCTTTTTTTTGTCCAATGGTATACGTAAAAGAAATATTCTGTGCCTTGTCCTAAATTTTTAATTATTGATCTTTTTTAAGGGTCTACTTTATTTTTAGAATAAAATATTTATGTTTTTAAAAATTTTAATTAAAATTTTACGTGAATCTATTAATATGAAAATAAACAATCAATTTCAAAAATTATTTTTATTGGAATAAGTTCAGCCATTAGGATTCTATTGATGTTTTTGTTAATTTACTAAAGTGATAATATTTTTTAAATAATTTTATTTTTCATTAATTTAAAAAATTAAAAATATATAAATTATAATTTTTATTTTTAAAATTTTTTCCTATTAAAAAATCTTTTCTCTTTTATTTTTTTTCTGTCAAATGGCCGCTTGACGGTACTGACATTCGCCAACCGACTACCTTTTGGTCGAATCTGGCCATGCATGACCAAATCTGGCCGGATCTTTGGCTGCGCTCCTCAGAAGAAGCATCGATTGTGTTCCTCTGGCTTGGGGAGCACTCGGCTCCTCTAGCTTGAGGAGTCAAGTGCTCTCCAATGGAGCATCGTCGAGTGCTCCTCTAGCTTTGGAAGGCACCAGGGGAGCATCGATATGGTGCTCCTCAAGTCAGGGGAGCACAATCTAGTGCTTCCTAGGCTAGGGGAGCATCGATCTGGTGCCTCTTTAGAGAGATTCGGTCGGATTTAGCATTTTACTATTAGATCTGATTGAAGGGCAGCGGGCCAGGAGTGTCACCGGCTAACTTGAGAGAAAGGAAAAATCAATGAACCTACTTAATTAAGATTAAAAATTAAAAATATCTAAATATTTTACTCTTATTTTTACATCCACCAACAATTTACATATTGCATGAAATATAGTATGATAAATGCAACTGCAACCCATCAATTGCAGCGATTGCGTGCACTCAAAAATTCATCTGTAAGACCATAACTGACACAAAAGACTTGAGTAGACTTCCCTTCTAATTTTCTGGTCCTTCATTAAATTTGAAGTGATGGAAAAGATTGGAATTAAATCAACATAGTGAAATAGTTGATGGATGTTGAGTTGTTGGGCATCTTCCATTCATCTCTTTAAGTTTGCATTTGCTTTTTCTGTTTTTGTTTTACACTTTTCCCTTTTCCCTTCATTCGGTCAAAGTTTATACCATGATTGGGCTCAAGAGCAAAGACACACTGGGATAAACAAGATTAAAACTTTGGGTTTACAAAAATTCACCCTTCAAGAGAAGGCAGACCAGTTAGACTTGCATTCCCCTTTCTGATCAAAAGACACAAAGCTTGTGCAATTGCATATCCTTAGAAATAATCATTTGTATAGAGGAGATGTATTGTTGTGATGTAAATGTCTAAAGGAAAAGAAGGGAAGAAAGCGGCCTGAGAGAAAGTGAGTCAGTCCAAGAAGCATTTGAATTTGAAAAAGAGCCAGGAAGGCATGCACTTTTTGATTTTGTTGCTTGCTGTTGTGTAATGCACTAGGCAACTGTAGTAAAAGTGATTGAGAGCCACATAAAAGAAGCAAAGTGTGATGGACAATACGATTGTTGGCTTTCAAGGCCCTCAGGCATGTTCTGAATTTTCTACTGCAATTTCTGCTGCAGCTGCAGCTGCTGAGAATGCTGATAGGATTCCAGAGAGGCCGAGGTTGTAAATATATTGTCAGAGTATCATAGCTTGCATGCTAAAGGAGAAGGCACGACCAGTTAGTACTTAGAATCATTTACCTTCTCATCTGTCTATATTTTCCAGGTGGTGTTCTCCAACATCCACCAGCTTTTATCTGAGAGATAATTATATTTCCTTTGACTCTTGCACAGATGCTTGTCTCAAAGCAAAGGACATTTTCCCCTCTTGTCTGATATAAGGTCATCAACACCCTTTAACTTTTTAGTTATATGAACTACATGTCCAACAAAAGAATACTGACAAACAACATGAACAAATTTTCACAGCATTCAACATGATGCTTCCTTGCTGCCAGCCTGCCTGGTGTTGCATTCCCCATCTCTCTCTTAAACAGGACATTATTTCATCATAACGAACTACTTGCTGACAAGGCAACATGTTACTATTCACATAAATTTAACTAATATTGTCCAAAAATCGGAAATTCTAGCCAAATATAATTGACAAGGCAAATCATGAATTGAACTTACACATCCCAAAATTCCCTAGGATGTGGGAAAATTAACAATTAACAACCATGGATCGTGATGATTAAGTTTGGGGTTTTAGTCAAATACTTGTTCTAGTAGCTCATTTAATGCACACGAAGGGTTGGCAATGGCATTAAAAGACTATTTCAAGGAAGCAAAATGAGAAAAGGATTGAGTTTGGAGGCAAAGGGAGAGAGGTCAGGCCTTGCTGGAGGTCCTTGGGCCTTTGCCATAGATAGAGTTGGGCTTTTGGGTTGAAAGGTTTTTGTGCCGTGGATTGGGATTTCCTCCGGAGTATTGTTGTTCTTTTTCTTTTAGGGTCGGTTTTCTAAATTTTGTCCTTCAATAATTAAATTAGACAAAAACTAAGCTTCACTAGAATAGCACCCTATGTAACGGGTTTATAAAATTTCATAAACAGTTAATCTAATGAAAACTAAAAATTACATTTGAAAAAACTTTATAAACAATTAATGAAGAAATATATATTCATCCATATAAATCTTATGTGGCAAATACAATCTCATAATTTAAAACAAAAGACACAAATGATTAAATTATAGAATTGAGATTCTAAAAATAACTTAATCATACAACAAAATCGTAAAAAAAATTTCTCTCAATATTAAAAAAAAAACAAAATAACACAAATGCAATTATTCTTCATTTTACTTCACATAATATTCATAATTCACTTATGTTTCAAGTGCTTAATTACTATTTCTTTTAATTCAATTTAAGCATTCGAAATTACTGTTTTTTTTAATTCAATTTAAGCATTCGAAATGAAATCAAAAGAACTGGTCAACAATTGATTACATTAACAGTAAGACATAAAATGAAATTGCTTTAATAAAATCACAAACTATTAGAATTCCCTAAATCAAGCTCATCAATTAAATTAAAAGCTTGAATAAAAATAATAGTAATTAAAAATTCAAATAATAAGAGCTTGAATAAACAAATGAAATGAGATAAAAAAAATATTAGAAACTTATATCAAAGGTTTCTAATTTCTATATAGAAGCAATAGCATTATAAACAAATATAATAAAAACTCAAAAAATAAAAACTATTTTTATTCAATTTCTATCATGGAATTAATTATTCAATTAATTATTTATTTTTATTCTTACCATTTTTTAAACTAATTTTATAAATTTGAATTACAATATAAATTGAAATTAAATAAATCAAATAAATATTTAAAAGTAAAACAATGGGCAAGGAAATAAAATGAAGAAGAAAGGAGAAAAATAAGACAGAGAAGCTTGTTTACCTTTATCTAATTTGTTCAATCAAATAAAGAAATAACAAATTTGAATTTTTATTTTTATTTTCACTCTTGACCTTGAACTCTCTCTCCTGCTTGCTTGATCTCCCCTTTCTCTTCTCTCTTCTTTCCTCACCTTATTCTTTCATTCTTTTTTCTCCAGATTCTTACTCCAAGCAAGAGCGAAAGCAATGGAACACTCCAATGAAGAGAAAAAATTCTGGATCCATGGCATTAGGAAAAGACGAATATGCCATGGCTTCCCAAAAACGCAAAAACCCCTTAAAAAACTTCAAAGTAAGAATAAATAAAAAAACTTAAAAACAAAAGCATACAAAAACAAAAACTATATAAGACTAAATAAAAGAAAAATCAAACATGGAAAATAACAGTGAAACAGAAGTCGAACAATAGAACCTTTAGGAAAAAAAAATCAAACCATGAGCATATAAAAGGGAAAAATCGAAAGCAAAATACAACTTGAAGAACCAAAACATAAAGCAAATTAACACAGTCAAACCAAAGTAACACAAAAACCACGAATCAAAACACAATGAAAATCACAAAACAAAAAAAGATTCACATAACAATGGAACTGAAATGCAAAAAACCAAAAAAAATACAAATCACAAATTAAAATAAAAAAATAAAGAAACCAATAATAGTCGTTAAACAAATTAAAGACCAAACAAAATAAAGAAAAAAACACCTAAACAAACAATAAAAAGCCAAAAAAAAAAACTAAAAAACAAAAAGAGTTGTAAAACTTAGACAAAAAGATGAAAAAAATGAGGAAAGTAAAAAAGTAGAGAAGGCCGAAAAACCCAAGGAAGAAGTTAAAAAACAGAATGGAGCAAGCAAAAGTGGAGATGGTAGAAAAACCTCATAAAGGGGAAAATAACTAAAATGTCATGCCTACCAAAAAAAAACTTTCACAGAACAACTCTCACTCAATTAGAAAGCCACATGTTAACCAATTGAACTATTGACGTGGCATTCTAATTAAGCTCAATTGTCCTTTCTAAGGGACAACTTTTAATATATGTAAATGCAAATCTGTTGTTTTCCTTTGATTAATTGGTGTTCATTAGGCTGCCTAACTTCAGCTTCAAAGGCAATCTCATGGGGAGAGTGTCGTAAATCTTTTCCAATAATTACACAAATTAAAGAGTTCAACACTTAAGGCACTATTAATAGCATATTGAACAAGCATCTTCTACCTAAAAGAAGGGCGCCATATTGAAAGGTCATTAATTTCATTTAATAATTTAATTTTTTACTTAAAAAATATTTCTTGTTAAAATTTTTAAAATTTTACCCATATATTTCTTGTAGGTACTTATTTGGTATTAGTTTCAAGATTATCGTGGTGATTTAATTATCATATATAATGACAATATCACCAAATTAAGTGATTTGATCACTAGTGACCTTAAATTATAATATTTGATGTGATATTGTAAAGAGTTTATATTTGATGATTGACAATGTTTAACTTATATATACTGTTGCACCAATAAATAATGCCACACATCATTATAAAAAATAAATTTAAATTTTTTATGAACTTAAAACTAAATAAAATAAATTTTTTTTTTAAAAAAACATGAAAGATAGTTACAATTTTCATTTTTATTTCTTTCCAACTCCGCCATCTTCTTCTTCTCTTTTTCTTCCATTATGAGCAAGTTTGGCAAAATGTACAACTTCAAGAGTAAGATGATAACTAAAGGTTCCAAAGTAACTTTTAATTGTTGGCTCTAGTGATTATTTCTTAAGTGAATTCCACATTGGCTCTAGTCGATGGAATTGACAAATTACCGACAGAATAATACCGACGAAATATGCCATTGGTATATCCTTGACAAAATTTTCCATTAACAATGAATGTATCTTTGCAAACTACTATGTTTCCAAAAAAATACCAAGGGAATTTTCCATTTAATAATCCATTGGTATTATTTGATATCAACAGAAAATTAAGCATTATCAACAAAATATTTGGTCAATAATGCCCTTTAATTTTGTAGTGTTAGAATGTCATTGAATCTATCTTAAGTAATAATACCAAACTAACGTGCATTTGCTTCTTAATCTTGAGTTAAGTAAAAAGAATCATCCTAATTTGAAAAATTCCTTCCTTTCAAAAAAAAAAAAAGAAAAATTCCTTAGGCCAATTTACGAAAGAATACATGGAAGCAAATCAAGTCATAGAGCTGGTGATTACTTGTTATCTAAAAGCACATACTAGTTCTGATTTTCATGCCATATCAAAAGATTTTTCCAATTTTATAATAATTAATTATAAAAGCGAATTTTCACAAAAAATTTATTTTTGTTAATAAATTTTTTCTTTTAAAAAATTGTCAATGCATAAATTAGGTTTGTAATATTCTTCATAGTAAAGATAGCTTTACACTCTTTATTGAAGATATCTCAACTTCGAAATTTATGAGAAAAAGTTAATGCCGAATTGTAGACATAAAAAAGAAATTAAAAATAATGAGGAATTTAAATGGTATTGGAAAACGGCTTAGACTGCCATTGAATCTATGTATAATAAGTAACAATACCACACTAACATGCATTTCTTCTTAATCTTGAGGTTCCAACTAAGTAGAGCAAATCATCCTACCTTAAAAATTTTCTAAGGTCATTATATGGGAGAGTACATAGAAGCAAAACAAGTTATATATATAGCATTATGTTGAAGAATACGTGGAAGCATATCAATAGTAGAGCAAGAATTTCAATCTAGCATACATTTGCTTTTTTCAGCTTTAATGTTACATTTAAGTAAAACGAAATGTCCTAATTTAAGAAATTTGTTAAGGCATTATGTGAAAGAATACTGGAAGCAAATCAAATGATACAGTTGAAGTGATTGATTATTATTTAAAGTATTTACTATTTCTAGTTTTCATACAATACCAAAAGATTATTTCAATGTTAATAATAGTTAATTATAAAATTTGAATTTTAATAAAAGTTTTAAACATAATACTTGAATGAGTTCCTGAACTATATTTAAAAAGTCAATTAAGCACTTATCTTTTTATCGAGTTCAATTAAGTCACTAAACTTTCATTTTGAGTCAAATAAACCATTCTCAATAACTGTTGAATAATTGTCGTTAATCAATAGTACATTTATCAATTGTATGCCATGTCATCTATTACGTGACATGATAATATGTACATATTATTTCTAAAATATGTATTAATTATTATCTAAAATACGTATTAATTTTAACTTTCATATGATTCAAAAAACTTTTCCAATTTTATAATAATTAATTATAAAATGTGAATGTTCACAAAAGTTTTATTCTTGTGAGTAAGATTTTTCTTATAAAAAATGTCCATGAATAAATTTGGTTTGTAATATTAATTCTTCATATCAAAGATAGATTTACACGTTTTATTGAAGCTATCTCAACCTTGAAATTTATGAGAAAATGTTATTTGCCAAACTACAGGCATAAAAAAAAATCAAAAAGTAATGAGAAATTTAATTGGTATTCGAAGGCAGCTTAGCCTGCCATTGAATCTATATTAAACAATAATACCAAAATAACATGCATTTACTTCTTAATCTTGAGGTTCCAACTAAGTAGAACAAATCATCCTACTTAAAAAAATTTCTTAGGACATGATATAGGAGAGTACGAGGAAGCAAATCAAGTTATATTGATATATATAACATGCATTTACTTCCTAATTAAGTTTGAGTATCCAGTTAAGTTAAAAAAAAAAAATTGTCCTACTTTGAAAATCTTTTCAAGCCATTATATGGAAGAATACATATGTGCGGCATGTCCTTTCACCTTCCTAGATAAGAGATTCAGTACATTCTAGATGAGGTTAACAAAAGTTTATTAATACTCCAGTTCAAAGGTTTTTATCATCAAAGTGAACAAACTAGCCAATTAAATTAGAACCTGTTGGTTTATTTGTTACCTTCAATTTCACCTTATTCCTCCTCCTTCCCCATTTATCTTTCCATCAACAATTACCGGTATCAAGGCCTGTTAAAATTACTTGCTCTTCCTCTTGACCTCCTCTTTCTTGTCTCATTACTATTGCTACGTAACACTATCTCCTCTACCTTTACACATAAAGAATCCCTACGATTTTTTTAGTTTTTTTTTTCCCTTTTCAAAATTTTCCTAGCTTTGGGTTAAAATTTAACTGAAGGTACATCCAAGAAAGTATAAATTACTTATAATTGATTAAATGTACAGTTGCTTACTATTTGCTAACTATTTGGATTAAATATTATGTGAATAGCGTTGGTACACAATTGGTTATTATGTTGATATTTTGGATTATGGAAAGTTAGCAGGATGGATATACATATAATTGTATGTGGATTGAGGATGCCTTATAGAAGCATGTAGAGGTTGCTATGACAATAAGGCTTGTTTAGACTTAGTGAGTTTTACTTATTAGGTCCTTGCACTGGTCATGATCCAGATTTAGATTGTGATAGAAGCAAATCAATAATAAAGCTACATTAAGCAAGAAATTCAATTTAGCATGCATTTGCTTTCTCACCTTGATGTTACAGCTAAGTAAAACAAAATGTCCTAATTTGAGAAATTTCTTAAGCTATTATGTGGAATAGTTCGTGTAAGCAAATCATTATTTTTTTTAAATAGCTGAAGTGATAATTATTATTTAATATATCAACCACTAAGTTTAGCCAACACCAAATTTTTTTTTTCAATATCAATAATAGTTAATCATAAAATTTGAATTTTAATAAATGTTTACTCGGGCAGATTAGTCCTTTTATTTTTAAATAAAAATTTCAATCATAAAGTAGGCCTGTTCTTTATAGTAAATATGGTTATACACTCTTTACTGAAACCATCTCTACCTTGAATTTATAAGAAAAAGCTATTTACCAAACGGTAAAAATGAAAGAAAAACAATTAAAAGTAATAAGAAATTTAATTGATAAAAGAGGGCTTAGCCTGCTATTGAATCGATAGTAAGCATCATTTCCAAATTAACATACAATAGCCTCCTAACTGTAAGGTTCCTGCTTTGAGAAATTTCTTAAGTCATTATATGGAAGAACATGGAGAAAAGCAAAATTTTTTTTTGCTCAACCAAAAATGATATTTCATTAAAACACTGCATTTAAGCAGTGAGGATCAGTCGAAGTTGTCCAAAAGTTTACAATCACCAGAGTGCCATAGCATCAGCTACCATCCAGGCTTCTATTCATATTACATAAAATCTAACAATATAAAGAAACCCACATATGAAAATATGAACTAAGTAAAAAGCCATAAGCAAGCTGCCTTAGCCATGAGGTATAGTTGATATTAGAGCTATGCAAAAATGCAAAGACATTTGTCATCATTGAAACAAGTATACAATCTTGTCTGTAGTATATTATCATTTATCTTTATTCTGGCAAGAATGACCACGGTATTCTTCGTGCAGAAAGCACAAACCCTGACAATGGTAACAGCACATCACATCCATATGCCTTAAAAGACACCCTGTAAAGAGCATAATAACCTTCAAGAACCAAAACAGTAGGTCCAAAACCTCCTATAGCAGACACCAGAAACTAAACACTAACACAATTGGTACAAATAAAACCACCTGCACCCAAATCAAACAACAAAGCACCACAAACACCTGCCCATCGAAACTTGACTGCCTTTCTTCGGGGCTTTCAAAAATTTTCCTACCTTTCCCCTTCTTATTCTCTCTCTTCAGTCCCCTTCAACGCTTTTGAATTTCCCCTTTTTTCCCATTAATTCTTTCTTCTATAAGGCTTATGCTTCTTACTTTGTTCGACGTCGGTGACATAAACGTATTCTCAGTTTATTGCAATTTGAAACTCGATGCACCCAAATTCTTGTTAGATTCAACGCAAGTACCAGCTTCACAAAACTCGGCTGCATCATCACCTGGAGTGCTCTCAACACTCACAATCACAACTTGTTTTCCCCGATCTGAACCACCACAAAATGTCGAGGCTACTGAAGCTTTCTTCCTTACAACATCCACGTAAGACACTTCCAACCCATTCCTCATGATCATGTCTTTCGACCCAAACCCAGATGAACCATGGACCATATTATCCATTCCATTGCAACCTGAGACCACTTCCTCAACCAGAGGTAACGGTCCACTCATAACTTTTTGTGAGCCCACATTGTCACACACCTCAACTTCTTCCATTATTCAGAGGCCACTCCTAATAGGCTATCCTGTCTTCGACGATCCAAGGCCATTGCACAGCCTATGGATGCTTCTCCATTATCATCCAATTTGATAACCTGTGATTGGTGTCAAGTTTCGCCATTTTCAACAGCCCCTAAAAGCTCCATTTCTGCCTAATCTGCTACTTTTACATTAATCTCTCATTAGGCACATGGACCCATTGCATCCAACCAATCATCTTCACCACAAGCTATAGATTCAAGACTATAATTTGACTTGTTCTCCCACTCTATTGCTTGAGTATGGACAAGAAACTCCATAGCAATTTTAGGGAAAAAATTTATGCACATAAATTTTAAAAGCCTTCTTGACGTAGAACGTCTAGCAGATACTTTCTTAGAGCAAGCTGAATGTCAAAAACTAAAATGAAAAGCTTAAAAGTTATAAATGGATATATTTATAATTTTAATATTTTCCTTATTTAATTATGAATCTTATATAGGAATTATAAGTATAATAGAATTTCATTTTATTTAACTTACTTATATTAGGACTTTAAGATAGTCATGTTTTAATTAGGAATAAAATATTTATTTTATTTAAATCTTTTATTAATTATTTTAGTTGTACTAGACAACCAAAGGTAGAATTTTGTTAGGACTTTGGCCTATAATCCTATAAATAAGACCCTTAAGCTTAGTTTTTGAATCATCTAATAATATTCTAAGTTCTTCTCTCAAAACTTGAGTTTAAAGTTTCAATATTTGAAACTTGGTTATTAACCTTAAAGGCATAGTCAAGTGCTAGCCTTTTTTTCCACGCTAACTTGTTGCGTCAGTTGGTATCAGAGCAGGAAAAACTCGTTCAATCTAATGGCAAGTGACTCAGTTATGGTAGGCAGCGGTTCTCATGGCGAAGATCGGGGAATTGAGACCTTGAGATCTGCAATGCAAGATCAAGGGGTGGCGTTGAGGGCTTTGGAGCATCGAATGGATCTCAGATTCCAACGTTTGGAACAACGCTTTGAAGAAATTGCAGATAGACTTGATGCTCTAGACGTAGATGCCAACAGAAACTGGAATGACGAAAAGCCATGTACTGGAGATGATGTAGCTCTCGGACAACCTGTTGACAGACTTGTTCCTACAAACGAGCGTAGACAACAAGTCTACATGAAAGATTCAGAAGAGGAAGATGATTATGTTGCAGAAAGATATGCTAGATATAGAAGGAATGATTATGGTGATAGAGATACTTGCGATTTCAGATTAAAGGTAGATATTCCTTGCTTTAATAGGAGTCTGAATATTGAAGATTTTTTAGATTGGATTGCAGAAATAGAAAAATTTTTCGAATATATGAAAATTCCAGAAAGAAAAAAAGTAAAACTTATCGCTTGTAGATTGAAAGGTGGGGCTTTTACATGGTGGGAAAGGTTACAATCTAGAAGGAATCGTAAGGGGAAAGCGCCAGTTAGAACTTGGTATAAGATGAAGCAATTGTTATAGAAAGATTTTCTTCTTCCTGATTATGAGCAGATTTATTCCAGCAATTTCAGATGTGTCATCAAGGTTAGAAAACTGTACATGAATATACTGCAGAGTTTATGAAACTAGCAGAGCGAAATGATCTGAGGGAGACTGAAAAGCAACAGGTTGTCAGGTATCTAGTAGGGTTGAAGCCAGTTATCAGAGACAAGATAGGGGTATAGGTATTACGAAATTTATCTGAAGCACAAAATATTGCCTTAAAGGCTGAATTGATGTTGCGAGAAAAGAATAGACTTGCTTATTCTCGTAAAAGTTATAGCGGGGATAATTATAGAGCACCCAATGACAAGAATAAATTAGTTTATGATAGTTCTGCACGCAATGACTGGTACAAGGAAGAAAAGGCAGCTGGAAAACAGAAAGTGACAGATGCGAAGAAGAGCACAAAGCTGCAAATCCCTATGCTAAACCAAATCCAGGGAAGTGTTTCAAATGCAATCAACCTGGTCATAGATCTAGTGATTGTCCTATCAGGAAATCAGTCCATGTGGTGGAACGAGAAAAAGAAGATGATGAGATTTGTTATGGTCTAGATAGGGATAACTACGAGTATGAGGATGATGATGATGGCTAAAACTATGTGGTGAGAAGAATGATGTTGTCTCCAAAACAATAAGATAATACTCAATGACATTAATTATTTCGAACCAGGTGCACAATCACTAACCGTTTATTTGACGTGATAATTGATAGTGGTAGTTACGAAAATATTATTAGTAAAGATGCTATGGAAAGTTTGGGATTTAAAGCAGAGAAACACCCTAATCAATACACTATTGGCTGGATTAAGACAGCAGAAAAGATTCATGTAACAAAACGGTGTAAGGTGCCTTTTTTCATTGGTAAATACAAGGACGAGGTATATTTTGATATTGTAGATATGGATGCTTGTCACTTATTACTTGGTAGACCTTGGCCATTTGATGTTGCAACACAGCATGATGGAAGAGAAAATACTTATAAACTGGAAAAATATGGCATAAAGTTTACCTTATTACCAACGAAAAGAAGTGCCAAAGCCAAAGCCAAAGCCAAAGCTTTTAAAGTGGAAGGGCGTACTTTTTTTACCTTTACTTTTTCAGAGAATGAGATAGAGACTGCTTTCAAGGAGTCAAAAGAGGTGCACGCTCTAATTGTGAAACGAGTGTTGTCAATTAAAGAGGATCAGAAAATAGTAAAGCATCCAAAAACAGTCAAACCATTACTAGCAAAATTCAGTGAGGTGAAGCCAGAAGATTTACCGGAAGGTTTACCACCCATAAGAGATATTCAGCACCATATTGACTTGATTCCTTGTACTAGTTTACCAAACTTACCTCATTTTAGGATGAGCCCAAAGGAGAGTGAGATTCTCAAGGAGAAAGTGGAGGAATTACTGCGTAAAGAATATATCCAAGAGAGTATGAGTCCATGTGCAGTTCTCGCCTTATTAACCCTAAAAAAAGATGAGAGTTAGAGGATATGTGTGGATAGCCAAACCATCAACAGAGTTACTATTGGATACAAGTTCCTAATTCCTAGGCTAGATGACATACTTGATAGGTTACATGGGGCTAAAGTGTTCACAAAAATTGATCTTTGTAGTGGATACCACTAGATTCGAATTAGACTTGGGGATGAGTGGAAAACAACTTTTAAGATAAAAGAAGGGTTGTATGAGTGGCTCGTGATGCCATTCGGGTTGACCAACGCGCCTAATACCTTTATGTGATCAATGAATCAAGTACTGAAACCTTTTATAGAAAAATTCATGGTGGTTTATTTTGATGATATCCTGATTTATAGTTGTCGTGACGTGCGGGTCCGGGAACCCGTCCGCCAGACGCGGGCAAAAAATTAAAAATCTCAAGGTGTGGGAGTCGCCACCAATCTTTTTTTATCTAGGTGTGATTGGTCACCTATTAACCCGGTTCTTAATCGACGAAGTCCTAAATTAATTTTAGGTCCGTCGAAAGAACAAGAACTGGTCCACGTTTTTTAAAGATGGGTTCGGGAGTGCGGTTACGCACGGAGAAGGGTTAGCACCTCCGTGACGCCCGTTCTACAAACGGTACCATTTAATCTTAAGTTATCTTAATATAGCCTTTTCTTAGTTTAATCCCTATTTTATCAATTAAATTTTTATTGAATTGTCAGACTGAGTCTTTCACTTGGTCTTACGTATGCATATGATGCAAGCGTAGAATGATGTCGTGACTTGTTTATTTTAAATGATGGAGTCGGTAATCTTTTATTGGAAAATTATTCGAAGACTATCCCAACGCTTTGGTGAAGTCTCGAAATTCTCCTCACCTAGAGATATCCCGGAAGAACTCGTCTCTACGAGCTCCTCGGGGAAATCCCATCATCGGGATTCCCGCGCCATATGCAAAGTAAGAGTGGCGTGCAATGACAGTGTAAAATGATGGTATCTATATGCACGCGTTTATTGATTGTTTAAAAATTTTGGTTATTTGTTATTTATTATTTTATTATTATTTTTTTATTTGTATATACACTTTATTTTTTGGTTATTTAAATCCATGTTTGTTGTTGGTCAATTTTTTTACTTGTTTACAAAGCTTATCTAAATAATTAATTAATTAACTTTTAAACGATTAATTTAACTTTGTTTAGTAATATTTATTTGAATTAACAAAATCTTTCTACATATATTATTTTTTAATAATGACTATTTGGCTTAATGGGTTTTGAAATTTAGAGTTCGGATTTATCCCGACGCTTCGGTGAAAATCCGTCCCTGACTTCGTACCCGAAAATATCCACCGGAAAGAGGCAACTCTTTGCCCCTTTTTTGGTGGTAATACTCAAATATTTATTTCAATTATATTATTTATTATATTTATTTATTTATTTTTCACTTTATTATTATCATTATTATTTTTTATTATTATTTTTTTTATATTTTTATATTTTTATATTTTTTATTTAAAAAATATAATATAATATATATATATATATTTGCATCATTAATTATTATTATTATTATTTTATTATTATTATTTTTAGCCTCCAAATATATTTATAATATTAACATTTTTTATTATTTATCATTGTTATTATTTACATATATATTTTAATTTTTAATTTTATGAATTTTTTTATTTTTTTTATTTTTAATATTAAGTATAAATATTTCTTTCCTAAAAAAAAAAAAATATATTTTTATTAAAATGGGCTAGACCCAACACCATGAAGCCCAACAAAACAAAACAAAACAAAAAAAAGGGAAAATGGGTCATACCTTGTTGGGCTGGACGGATGGCCCAAGTGGTTTGGGCTGCGCGGAAGTCTGCCTGGCCCGCTTCCTTGGTCCGCTTGGGCTTCTCTTAAACGCACCGTTTTGGGCTCAGGAGACTCCCTCAAACGACGTCGTTTAGGCGCCGACCCTTGGAATCCTTCACTTCACTGAAACGGCGCCGTTTAGGCGTACTTACTCTGGGTATAAAATCCCTTTTCGGCTTTTTTTATTCATTTTCTCACTCTTTTTCTCTCTCTAGCCAAACTCTCCCTCTGCCTTCTCTCTAAAACTCTTCCTCTCCCCGCCGGCGCCGGTGTCTTCCCGTCTTCTCGCCGACCTCCCTCTCTCTTCTCCCTACTTGCCGGCAGATCTCTCTCTTTCTTCGCTCAGATCTGAACCTTCCGTCGATCTCTCTCTCTCTTCACTCGGATCTCCCCTTCCGTCGGCCTCCCCCTTTTCTCCCGGATCTCACCCTTTTCTCCTTGTTTTTCTTTTTGTTCTTTCTCTCCTCTTTTTGTGGCTAATTCTCTTGATGATTTTTTTGTTTTTTTTGTGTTGTGGCTAACTGCTGTTTTCTTTCTTTTTTCAGGGTTTTAAGGAGCCGGGTTGTCCAATTTTTTGGACAACCCGGTGAGGGGGGGGTTCTGGCACCCCTGGGGTTGGTGGCCAGAACCCCCATCCCGCGTAGTGGGTGGGGGATGGGACGGCGACGGGATGGCTGGGCGTACGCCCAGCCATCCCGATTTTTTTTTATTTTATTATTTTTTTATTTATTTTATTTATTTATTTTATTATTATTTTTTTTTTATTATTATTTATGTGTCTACAGTTGCCCCTCTTTGCACATTCTTGAGAATCAAGGATAGTGCAAAGACGTAGACACCACATTTAGCTTATCTCGAAGCCAGTTGGTTTAATCAAATCGATCTAGAATCGACTTATCTCAAAATAAGTTCGATTTTAAACAAAAACGAAATTTATAGACTTGATCTGGGCTTGACCCATGTTAGGACAAATTCAATTAAAATTCTTAGACCTTAATCTTGGCTCGACCTATCTCACAACAGGTTCGATTTGAACAAAATTAAAATTCCTAGACTTAATCTAGGCTTGTCCTATCTCACAACAGGTTTGATTTAAACAATTGAAGTTCCTAGACTTAATCTAGGCTCGACCTATCTCACAACAGGTTCGATTTAAACAAAATTGAAATTCCTAGACTTAATCTAGGGTCGACCTATCTCACAACAGGTTCGATTCAAACAAAATTAAAATTCCTAGACTTAATCTAGGCTCGACCTATCTCACAACAAGTTTGATCTAAAAATTGAAGTTCCTAGACTTAATCTAGGCTCGACCTATCTCACAACAGGTTCGATTTAAAAAATTGAAGTTCCTAGACTTAATCTAGGCTCGACCTATCTCACAACAGGTTCGATTTAAAGAAAATTAAAATTCCTAGACTTAATCTAGGCTCGACCTATCTCACAACAGGTTCGATTTAAAAATTCCTTTAATGCTAACTTAATTGGAATAACATGAAATGAAAAGACTCAAATCCTTCCATTGAAGTTTTACAATCTCAACCCTTTAGGTCGAGTGACTTTCTACCTTTGACGCTTGGAACATGAATTAATTTTGATTCTTGTCGAGTGCATGGCTAGGCATGTATGCATGATTGACATGATTGAATGCTTTTCATGTTTACGATTCATTAAGGTTCCAAGACCTTCCTCTTGCTTCATCCGATTTTTCACTGCAACTTTCGATCTTCTTTGCCTGTTTTCTTTCCTCCTGTAGAATTCAGGTAACTCCAAATTTTCCTTTAAGTACCCTCTCTCTTGACATCTGGCTTTGCCTTTGGTTCAGGGCTCTGTCACTCCTCTTTTTTTTTTTTTTTTTTTTCATCATTAAGTCTTTCACTGAACAATGAGTGTAACTTCTTGCTTAATTAGTTTATTTCTTTTACCAATCATCATTCCTTTCCATGACAATCATTATGTGAATCATGAGATGGTAAATAACGAAAGAGTTGAAATAAAGAGGCGAAGAAAAACTTCATATATGAGGAATCAAATAGTTCAAGGTAAACAGAATTTACAGGGCAGACATTAGATCTTTTCAATAATGAACACCCAGACCACCAAGAGAAAACAATCTGATATTCGACTTCAAGAATTGTCCTTGATTGATGCTTTGAGCAAATCTGTAGGTTGCAGATTCCTTAACTTCCCCTACTTTGTGAAATTGTGGAGCTCCGTCCATGGTGTATTTCTACCTCAATCTTTAGGCTGACATCCCCAAATTCCATTCTATCCTCCTGTTTTTTTTTGGCTTCAAGCCGCCCTTTTTCGGGTTTTCGGCATGAGCCTCCTCCCTTAGGTACGAGCTGCCCTTTTCGGATTTTCAGCACGAACCCCCTCCTTTAGGTACGAGCCGCCCTTTTCGGGTTTTCAGCACGAACCCCGCTCCGTTTTTTTTTTTTTTTTTTTTTTTTTTTTTTAGGCATAGTACTTCTTCACCGCATCCGCATTTATTGGATTAGGCAAATCTCCCCCATCCGTGTTAGCCAAAATCAAAGCTCCTCCTGAAAAAGCTTTCTTTACCACGTATGGCCCTTCCCAATTCGGCATCCATTTTCCCCGAAAATCAGTTTGATTAGGGAGTATTCTTTTGAGAACCAACTCTCCTTCTCGAAACTGCCTGGGATGAACTTTTTTCTCGTATGCTCGCATCATCCTTCGTTGGTACATTTGACCATGACAAAGAGCCGTCAGCCTTTTCTCCTCAATCAGATTCAACTGTTCGTAGCGGGAGCGGGCCCACTCAGCATCTTCCAATTCCGTTTCCATCAACACCCTCAATGATGGGATTTCTACTTCAACAGGTAGGACTGCTTCGGCACCGTATACTAATGAGTACGGAGTTGCCCCGGTGGAGGTACGCACAGAAGTTCGATATGCATGTAGGGCAAACGAAAGTTTCTCATGCCAATCTTTATAAACTTCAGTCATCTTTTCGACAATCTTCTTGATGTTTTTGTTGGCTGCCTCTACCGCTCCGTTCATCTTCGGACGGTAAGTTGTCGAGTTATGATGCTTGATCTTGAATTTAGTGCAAACATCCTTCACCATCGCACCATTCAAATTGCTTGCATTATCCGTAATGATCCTTTCTGGAAGCCCATACCGACATATGATCTCCTTTTGGATGAACTTGCACACCACCTTTTGTGTCACATTGGCATAGGAAGCTGCTTCTACCCATTTCGTGAAATAATCGATGGCCACCAATATGAATCGATGTCCATTAGAGGCTTTTGGCGTAATAAGTCCAATCACATCCATTCCCCACATTGAAAATGGCCAAGGTGCTGTGAAAACATGCAATGGGGCTGGTGGAGCATGGATCCTATCAGCGTATACTTGACACTTGTGGCATTTTCGAGAAAAGTTTATGCAGTCTGATTCCAATGTCAACCAATAATAACCAGCTCTCATAATTTGTCTAGCCAACATATGTCCATTAGCATGAGCTCCACAAGTTCCTTCATGGACTTCTTTCATTATTTTGTTGGCTTCCGCAACATCCACACATCTCAAGAGTACTTGGTCTCGACTCCTTTTGTAGAGCACTTCTCCGCTAAGGAAGAAACCCATTGCTAATCTTCGAAGAGTTCGCTTGTCATTATCGGTGACATTCTCAGGATATGCCTGGTACTTGATGTATTGCCTGATATCATGATACCACGGCCTACCATCAACCTCTTCTTCAACATTTAGGCAGTGTGCGGAGACTTCACGAACTTCTAAATCAAAAGGGCGTACATCGGCCGCCTCTTTTATTTTGAACATCGCTGCGAGGGTGGCCAAAGCATCAGCAATCTGATTCTCTTCTCGAGGTAAATGGTTGAAGCTGATTTCTTTGAATTGTTTGCTTAATTCTGTAATCAGCTTTTTATATGGAACTAGTTTAGGGTCTCTAGTTTCCCATTCACCTTTCATTTGACATATCACTAAAGCCGAATCTCCGTAAACATCTATCGCGTCAACCTTCATCTCAATTGCTGCTTGTAATCCCATTACCAACGCCTCATACTCCGCCATATTGTTGGTACAATTGAAATTCAATCTCGTCGTGGCTGGATAGTACTTTCCGTTTGGAGAAATCAACACTGCCCCAATTCCGTGCCCCAAAGCATTGGATGCTCCATCAAAATACACCTTCCATGGATTAAGTTCATTGGGACTAACCTCTTCTATATGCAAGACGGCCATCAAATCTTCATCTGGAAAATCGAAACTTACAGATTCATAATCCTCATTAGCTCGATCTGCAAGGAAATCGGCGATGGCGCTCCCTTTGATTGATTTTTGGGACACATACACAATGTCGTACTCAGACAATAGCACTTGCCATCGAGCTATTCTTCCGGACAGGCAGGGTTTTTCAAAAATGTACTTGATGGGATCTAATTTCGCCACCAACCATGTTGTGTGATACAACATATACTGCCGAAGCCTCTGAGCGGTCCATGCTAGTGCACAACACATCTTTTTGAGCGCAGAATATTTGGACTCATACTCCATGAATTTCTTGCTCAAGTAATATACGGCTCGTTCTTTCTTCCCAGTTTCATCATGTTGTCCCAATACACATCCCATAGAATTCCTATTCACGGTCAAATACAGAATGAGAGGTTTTCCGACCGTCGGTGGCATCAACACCGGTGGATTTGTGAGATATTCTTTGATTTTATCAAAGGCTATTTGACATTCTTCATTCCATTCTCCTGGGTCTCGTTTCCGAAGCAGCTTGAAGATTGGATCACATTTGCAGGTGAGCTGGGATATAAATCGAGCAATGTAATTCAGCCTCCCTAAAAATCCTCTCACTTCTTTTTGCGTTTTGGGAGGTGGTAGCTCTTGAATAGCTCGTATTTTATCCGGGTCCACTTCGATTCCTTTTTCACTGACTATGAACCCCAACAATTTCCCAGAGGTTACACCGAAAGTGCATTTTGCCGGATTCAACTTGAGCTGGAACTTCCGCAATCTTTCGAACAGTTTCTTGAGATTGACAGTATGATCCCTTTCTGTATGAGATTTTGCAATCATGTCATCCACGTATACCTCTATCTCTTTATGCATCATATCGTGGAACAAAGCTACCATTGCCCTTTGGTAAGTGGCGCCTGCATTCTTCAATCCAAATGGCATTACTTTGTAACAAAATGTTCCCCACATGGTCACGAACGTTGTTTTTTCCATATCTTCGGGTGCCATCTTAATCTGATTGTAACCAGAAAAGCCATCCATGAAAGAGAACAAAGCATGTTTTGCCGTGTTGTCCACAAGAGTATCAATATGTGGCAAAGGGAAGCTATCCTTCGGACTCGCTCTGTTCAAATCCCTATAGTCGACGCACATTCGAACTTTTCCATCCTTTTTAGGAACTGGAACTATATTAGCTACCCATTCAGGGTACTTAGCCACCTCCAAAAATCCAGCATCGAATTGCCTTTTTACTTCCTCTTTAATCTTCAGCAACATCTCTGGCTTCATCCTTCTCAACTTCTGTTTAATAGGCTTGCAATCTGGTTCCAAAGGTAACTTGTGAACAACCATGTCAGTATTAAGACCTGGCATGTCCTGATATGACCAAGCAAACACGTCCACATATTCACGGAGCAATTCTTCCAGCTTTTGCCGTTCATCGGATGACAGCGAGGTGCCAATCTTAACCTCTTTCTTCTCTTCCCCACTTCCGAGGTCAATCATTTCCGTGAGTTCCTGATGAGGTAAAATCTCCTTTTCTTCCTGTTCCAACATTCTCGACAAATCAGGGGGTAAGCTGTAGTCATCCACCTCCTCTTCATTTTTCAATTCATCAATGTTCGGGATTATCTCAAAATCGATATTCAAATCGTTGTCTAGATTGTCTTCGTGTTCATTATTTAAAGACCTGCAAACAGGTAAAGTTGGACGGGTGTATGGGCAAGTATTTATTGGCTAAAAGAATAGATGAATGGAAATATGCAAAAAGATTGATGAATTATGAAACACATTATGCATTGTCATTTATTCAAATGATGAAGGTAACAGAAAGCCCTACTTAAACAGGAAATTAATCTTAACACCCTTGGGCATAGGCATTTAGATAAATTGTTCATTACATTTTGGAAGACTTAAAGATGATGGGCAGTTCCGTGGCTGTCCAATTGCTTAGCTCCTCTCCTGGCAGTACTGGATACACCATAGGGATCTTCCCATCAGGTTCTTCATCTCTGATCATATGGATTGATAGCTCATCAAACATCCGTAGAACCTGATTGACCTTTGGTGGCGCTTCGGGATGAATGAAACCTGCAGAGCGAAAAGTCTCGTATAGGTGTGGGATTGTCCGTTCCCCGAATTCTTCTTCCTTTCCCTCAAGTTGAGCCATCCTTTTAATCTTCTTCTGAGCTGTCAGTTTCCTTCTCTCTTCTTTGGTAGGCTTGTACCCCAAACCAAACCTTTCTTCGTTCTTCATTGGAGTCAGAGGACGGTTAATTCCTTGTAAATTCTTGCCTAACCCCAAACCAGCACGGCATCCTTTACCCACAGTCTGCTTAACTCCCATTTTAGTGGCTACTGACAAACGAGGGGTTGGTATCACTTTCCTTTCCCCCACATAAGTAGCATTAACAAATTCAAAAGATCTGAAAGAGCATTCTGGGACTTCTTCTGTTGCCTCTACATAGGGAGCAGATGATGGTTGAATAGCCAGTATGTCTTCTTCCGCACATACACTTATCAGTTGGCCTTCAGCTATGAACTTAACCTTTTGGTGAAGGGAAGATGGTATGGCTCCAGCCATATGAATCCATGGACGCCCTAACAAGCAATTGTAGGACGGGGCAATGTCCATGACTTGAAATTGGACCTCAAAAATGCAAGGGCCGATTTTTATCGGTAGTTCAATGTCTCCTACCACCTCCCTTGTGGTCCCGTCGAAAGCCCTTACAACCATGCGGCTGGTTCTCATATACGACACATCTACTGGCAACTTGGTTAAAGTAGAGCGAGGCATGACATTTAAAGCGGAACCATTATCGACCAAAACCCTAGGTACGGCATGGTCCTTGCATTTGATGGTGATGTGCAGCGCTTTGTTACCTCCTCGACCACCCGATGGTATTTCTTCATCATTAAAGGCGATGAAGTTTCCCACTGTAATGTTCCCCACGATGTGGTCTAACTTTTCCACTGATATATCTTGTGCCACATAAGCTTGGTTCAAGACTTTGAGCAGTGCGTTCCTGTGTGCTTCCGAATTCAACAGTAAAGACAACAACGAGATGCGAGCGGGCATCTTGGTTAATTGTTCTACCACGCTGTATTCACTGTGTTTGATAAACTTGAGAAATTCACCCGCTTCTTTCTCGGTGACAGGATTTTTGACCTCACTGTTCGGGGCAACTACGGATTCGTCAACTTGGTCCTTGGCAACGGTATCTGCTTTCTTTAGGCCTCCCTCTCCCTGTGATGGTTTCCCTTTTCCAACTCTTTCTGCTACCTCAGGGGAATAACACCGCCCGCTTCGCGTTATACCCCCCACGCCAGTTAGGTCTTCAAAAGATGCTTGGGGGGCGGATGAAGCTGTGCCCAAAATATTGCACTCATAATTCCATGGGACAGCCTTATCGCTCTTGTAAGGGAATGGGCTGGGGACTTCGATGGTGATACCATTTCGGATCATAGTTGGGGACGTATCATTCATCGGGCTTCTGTTTTCCTCATAGAAGATGGTGAGAGGTTTAGGTTTGTTTGCCCCGAATGAACTTGATGCCACTTCAGCTGGGGTGTCTCCGTTTATGGTTCCGACCAAATTCTCTTCAGCTCCTTCATAAAACTCAATTACCGATGAGTCCATCAATTCTTGCAACTTACGGCGAAAGCCATCACAATTTTGAATGGAATGCCCAATTGCCCCCATATGAAATTTGCAAGAATAAGCGAGATCATGCCCCAATTCCTTTGTGTCGATGGGTTCTGGAGTGATGACATTTATCTTGGACAACGCCTCAAACACTTTATCCATCGGCGTTTGAATCTCATCAATACCCTTTTTCACCCTTCGAATCATCCCTTCATGTATGGCATTCACAGTCGGTCTTCCATGATTAGGTAACGGGTTCCCATCAACACTCGAGCTGTCTTTTTTGGCAAAATTTAAAAGCCCTGCCTTAATGAGCGCTTGGACCTTGTGTTTTAAAGCAGTGCAATTCTCGGTGGAGTGCCCTTGAATTCCAAAATGGTAATCACAATGCGCATTCGGATCATACCATTTCGGGAAAGGTGGTCTGAGTGGTTCTAAAGGGGTTCGAGCAAGGAGTCGATTTTCTATGAGTTGTGGCAGTAATGTGGTGTAAGGGATTGGAATAGGATCAAATTTTGGTCTTTCTGGGGTAGTTCTAGGTCCTCTTTGACCATGGCCAGGATTATTGGTTGAAGCTATCGGCCTTGGTGGTGGAGTTTGTGGAAGAACATTGGTTTGAAATGTTGGTTGCGGGGCGGGTTGGTACACATATGGATTTTGTGTGATGTTGCCTACGTGCGGATAGAAGGGTTGGTATGGCGGGTACGGGTAATATGGGTTAAAGTTGTGGGCTTGTTGGCTGTCGTGAGCGACTGCTTGCACATCCCCCTCTTTCTTCTTGGGCGTACTCCCTTTCTTTGAGCTAGCAACTTCATGCCCTTCAATTTTTCCGCTTTTGATAGCTCCTTCTATTATTTCTCCCGATAAGACCAGATCTGCAAAGTTTTTCGTGGCATTGCCGATCAAGCGCTCATAGAACGGAGCTCGGAGGGTATTTATGAACAAAACAGTCATCTCCTTATCAGTGAGAGGTGGCTGAACTTGCGCTGCTGTATCTCTCCACCTTTGGGCATATTCCTTGAAGTTATCGCTTTGCTTCTTCTCCATGGTTTGTAATGACAAACGATCAGGGGCTAATTCAGCCACATGCTTGTATTGGGCTATGAAGGCTCTTGCTAAGTCTTTCCAAGTCTTGATACGGTTTCGATCTAGCTGTACGTACCATCGAGCAGCTGACCCGGTTAAGCTGTCTTGGAAAAAATGGATCAGTAACTTATCATCGTGAGACTGTGCCGCCATCTTTCGACAATACATAGTAATATGTGCCATGGGACATTTTGTTCCGTCGTATTTTTCAAATTCCGGAACCTTGAACTTGGCAGGGATCAATACATCCGGCACCAAGCATAGCTCGGTTGCGTCCATGGTACCAAACCTATCAACTCCCTCGATAGCACGAAGACGTTCTTCCAACAGATCATACTTTTTCTGGTCTTTTTCATTTTCCCCTGTTTGTGACGAGTCCTTTCTTAGTTTTTCTTGTTCCTTCGGATCGTCTAAATCTGGGACATTTATTGGTTCAGCAGGATTTATCCCAGAATATGGCCTAAATTGCCCATGAATCGGTTGATGGCCTAGCGAGGGTGGTGCATTGTAATAGACGGGTGGGATCACTTGAGGGTGGACCCTTTGAGAGGTTTGGGCATGTGGTGGAGTGAACCCTGGGGGATAGGGTGGATCTTCCCTTTGGTTTCCACTGTCTTGTGCTGGTGGGTTTTCTGACGGAGCTGGCTCTTCGATCGCTCTTTTTCCTTTACTGAGACTCATCATCAATTCCATCATCTTTGCTAACTGTTCTCTCATTTCTTCCTGAGCTCTTTCCATTCTGTCCATTCGCTCTCTTTGTTCTTCTTCCATGATCCTTGCTCGTTGACGCGTATTATGAACACGTTGATCACTTGGCTTAGGTGGTCGAGCTATTTTGGAACCTTATTATTGATCATAAACATGAATTAGATGCGCATTTGATGCATGAATGAACCCATTATCTTTATTTTTAAATGAAAATATTTATTGCCATGAAATGATGATTTATGCATGTATGAATGATTATGTACTAAAAGTATTCATCACATGACACCCAACAACAAAAGTCATCCATTGCATAAGATTTGTCTTAGATTACAACTCAAAAGCCATCTAGAAATATTCGCCAATCTTATTATAATGGCTATACACCTCATCTAAATACTTGATCAACTGTTGCTCATGTTTTCCAACTGGAAAGATCTGGCTTCTTAATATGTCCGTCTTCCAAGCCATGCTTCTCGCCTTGTAAGCCACCTCCCTCATTTGCCAAACCAAGTAATCCATCTGGTTGTACTTCTCTGTATAAGCTTGTCTGTAAGATTCACCCCATTCTTGGATTCTGGTGCTCTGTTGCTTGAGGCGCTCATATTCCTGTTGGTAAGTCGTCATGACCCCTTCGAGCTCTTCATACTCCTGTCTTAGTAATTGGATGGACTCTTGTTGAAATCGCACTTGTCTTCTTAACCCATCATTGTGCGTTTGAAGTTCATTGCCCTGATTTTCTCTCACCTGTATTTCCCTTTGAAGTTCACTGGTTGTGGCAGAAAACTTATCATTCAGGCTCTCATACTTCCCTTCCATTTTCCGGACTTTCTTTCTTTGCTCACTTACTTCTCTTTTCATTTTCTCACACTCTTTTTGGAGGTCTTCATACCGTTGCTTCCAACTGGCATTTTCAGCTTCGGACTTCTTTCGAGCCAACTCACTTTCGAGCAAAGCGTCTCGTGGTTCTGGATCAACTGGGCCACGTAGTGCATCTTCTTTCGGATATACCACATCCTTAACTCGTTGGTCATGCCATATCTGATATCCGGTAGTCACTTCATCGGTGTACCTCCCTTGATCAACTCGGCTAGTTTTCTTCCAAGCTTGCGTAATTTCCTCGATCCTTTTCAGAAAACCCGGCTCTCCATAGGCAAACTCTAAAGTATTAAGTCGGTGTGTCATCGGTACAAACTGTTCTGACCCAAATTGTCTTCTCACCATAATTGGGGCGTAACTGATGGCTCCCCATGGCCCCATTAGCGGTACCCAAGGTTCGTTTCCACATTTGTACAAGACCGGGTGATGCGGCATCCACGGAGCTCTCCATGTCACTTCCACACTCATGAGTTCCCGAAATCTAGAGATCCATTGCTCCTTAGTCCTATTTTCTGGCCATTCACTCTCACAAAATTCTCTGATAGGGGCGGTTTGCGGATGAAATGGCTTTCTGAACTTATCGACCTTGCATTCAAAGTGACTCACTATCCAGATGGAAAGAAGCTGTGCACATCCCACAAATCGTCCCTCACCTTTTCTTCGACAGTAATTCAGTGATCTGAGAGTTTCCGCTAGAATAGAAGGCGAAGGATTGGCCTTGTTGACGACTTGCTCGAAGAAGTCTATAATTCCGACTTCTATATGTCCCAAAACTTTGGGGAAGATCACTAGCCCATAAATTGCCAAGGCCATCACAAGCTGTCCTTGCTCGGTGTCTCGTTGCTTCATGATATAACCACGTAGAAAACTCCACGGGATACATTCATTGTCCCCTTTTTTCCTTAGGTTCTGATCAACTTCCGCCGAAGTAATACCCATCATCTTGGCTAACTTTCGCCTGTGTCCGGTCTTCTGTCCTCTCCAATATATCTTGTCCGGATTATCGAGATCGATTTGCAGGAGAGCCGAGTATTCTTCGATCGTGGGGACCATATCCACCTTATTGAACACGAAACATCTATACGACGGATCCCAAAATTGCACAATGGCCTTCAACAACTGTTCATCTACCTGGACTTTAAGGAGTCGAGCAATGTGACCATATTTCCTATCGAAATTTGCCCGAGTGGTAGCCCCCCACTTATCCCATATGTTGAGCAAATCGGTGAAGTCGTTCTGTTTGAGATCAAGGTGGACCCTATCAGGTAGTGATGAGAAGTGATCCTTTGACAAGCAATCTCCTTCACTTTGTTGGGTACTCGCCATGTGCTGAGTCACTTGATAAATTCCATCGTAACTGGAGGATGGCCATGACGACTCCATGTATGCAATTGGATCTACTCTGTTAATGGTTGTCAGGTGACAAATACTTTTCCTATTATGATGCAAATATGCATCAAGTTAGCACTATAAACAAAAATTTTAAAAGATGAATGAAAGTAATTAGTAACCTGATACCTTTATTATTCGCGGAGAAGAATTTAGAACAAGGGGATTATGAAAATTCCTTCATGTGTACCTAGTCAAAAGGTATATTCTCACGGGTGAAGCTCTACCTAAGCAAAGGCGACTCTCGGTATTCTACATGCTGAGTTTGGGTTGAAAATGGAGCTAAAGGTTCCCAAATCGCTCCTCACTGTCGTCCACACGGACTAGTAAGGCACCCCGGTCCTCACCCATTACAGGCTTCAAACGGACTAGGTTCGATTTGAGTGGGAGTCTTCACTAGCCCATGCGGAGGTTATCACCTCACGAGAGCGTAGCTACTTAACTCCCTCCTAATTAAGGATAAAGCCCGGGTGGAAGGCTTATGCATGAATGCAAGATGTGTAGTGTGTGAGAAGGAATATACCGACCTTGGATCAATAATTTCACATTCCCCTTATCCTAAATTTCCCGCAATTATTAAAATAGTGAAGTAATAATAACAAACAAATAAATAAATGCACTAAACAAAAATATGCAAAATTAATGCTAGGGAAAACAACAAATTATTTAAGGCTTAAGATAACTTATGATTAATTAATGGCTTGACTCTCGAAGTCCCCAGTGGAGTCGCCATCTGTCGTGACGTGCGGGTCCGGGAACCCGTCCGCCAGACGCGGGCAAAAAATTAAAAATCTCAAGGTGTGGGAGTCGCCACCAATCTTTTTTTATCTAGGTGTGATTGGTCACCTATTAACCCGGTTCTTAATCGACGAAGTCCTAAATTAATTTTAGGTCCGTCGAAAGAACAAGAACTGGTCCACGTTTTTTAAAGATGGGTTCGGGAGTGCGGTTACGCACGGAGAAGGGTTAGCACCTCCGTGACGCCCGTTCTACAAACGGTACCATTTAATCTTAAGTTATCTTAATATAGCCTTTTCTTAGTTTAATCCCTATTTTATCAATTAAATTTTTATTGAATTGTCAGACTGAGTCTTTCACTTGGTCTTACGTATGCATATGATGCAAGCGTAGAATGATGTCGTGACTTGTTTATTTTAAATGATGGAGTCGGTAATCTTTTATTGGAAAATTATTCGAAGACTATCCCAACGCTTTGGTGAAGTCTCGAAATTCTCCTCACCTAGAGATATCCCGAAAGAACTCGTCTCTACGAGCTCCTCGGGGAAATCCCATCATCGGGATTCCCGCGCCATATGCAAAGTAAGAGTGGCGTGCAATGACAGTGTAAAATGATGGTATCTATATGCACGCGTTTATTGATTGTTTAAAAATTTTGGTTATTTGTTATTTATTATTTTATTATTATTTTTTTATTTGTATATACACTTTATTTTTTGGTTATTTAAATCCATGTTTGTTGTTGGTCAATTTTTTTACTTGTTTACAAAGCTTATCTAAATAATTAATTAATTAACTTTTAAACGATTAATTTAACTTTGTTTAGTAATATTTATTTGAATTAACAAAATCTTTCTACATATATTATTTTTTAATAATGACTATTTGGCTTAATGGGTTTTGAAATTTAGAGTTCGGATTTATCCCGACGCTTCGGTGAAAATCCGTCCCTGACTTCGTACCCGAAAATATCCACCGGAAAGAGGCAACTCTTTGCCCCTTTTTTGGTGGTAATACTCAAATATTTATTTCAATTATATTATTTATTATATTTATTTATTTATTTTTCACTTTATTATTATCATTATTATTTTTTATTATTATTTTTTTTATATTTTTATATTTTTATATTTTTTATTTAAAAAATATAATATAATATATATATATATATTTGCATCATTAATTATTATTATTATTATTTTATTATTATTATTTTTAGCCTCCAAATATATTTATAATATTAACATTTTTTATTATTTATCATTGTTATTATTTACATATATATTTTAATTTTTAATTTTATGAATTTTTTTATTTTTTTTATTTTTAATATTAAGTATAAATATTTCTTTCCTAAAAAAAAAAAAATATATTTTTATTAAAATGGGCTAGACCCAACACCATGAAGCCCAACAAAACAAAACAAAACAAAAAAAAGGGAAAATGGGTCATACCTTGTTGGGCTGGACGGATGGCCCAAGTGGTTTGGGCTGCGCGGAAGTCTGCCTGGCCCGCTTCCTTGGTCCGCTTGGGCTTCTCTTAAACGCACCGTTTTGGGCTCAGGAGACTCCCTCAAACGACGTCGTTTAGGCGCCGACCCTTGGAATCCTTCACTTCACTGAAACGGCGCCGTTTAGGCGTACTTACTCTGGGTATAAAATCCCTTTTCGGCTTTTTTTATTCATTTTCTCACTCTTTTTCTCTCTCTAGCCAAACTCTCCCTCTGCCTTCTCTCTAAAACTCTTCCTCTCCCCGCCGGCGCCGGTGTCTTCCCGTCTTCTCGCCGACCTCCCTCTCTCTTCTCCCTACTTGCCGGCAGATCTCTCTCTTTCTTCGCTCAGATCTGAACCTTCCGTCGATCTCTCTCTCTCTTCACTCGGATCTCCCCTTCCGTCGGCCTCCCCCTTTTCTCCCGGATCTCACCCTTTTCTCCTTGTTTTTCTTTTTGTTCTTTCTCTCCTCTTTTTGTGGCTAATTCTCTTGATGATTTTTTTGTTTTTTTTGTGTTGTGGCTAACTGCTGTTTTCTTTCTTTTTTCAGGGTTTTAAGGAGCCGGGTTGTCCAATTTTTTGGACAACCCGGTGAGGGGGGGGTTCTGGCACCCCTGGGGTTGGTGGCCAGAACCCCCATCCCGCGTAGTGGGTGGGGGATGGGACGGCGACGGGATGGCTGGGCGTACGCCCAGCCATCCCGATTTTTTTTTTTTTTTATTATTTTTTTATTTATTTTATTTATTTATTTTATTATTATTTTTTTTTATTATTATTTATGTGTCTACAGTTGCCCCTCTTTGCACATTCTTGAGAATCAAGGATAGTGCAAAGACGTAGACACCACATTTAGCTTATCTCGAAGCCAGTTGGTTTAATCAAATCGATCTAGAATCGACTTATCTCAAAATAAGTTCGATTTTAAACAAAAACGAAATTTATAGACTTGATCTGGGCTTGACCCATGTTAGGACAAATTCAATTAAAATTCTTAGACCTTAATCTTGGCTCGACCTATCTCACAACAGGTTCGATTTGAACAAAATTAAAATTCCTAGACTTAATCTAGGCTTGTCCTATCTCACAACAGGTTTGATTTAAACAATTGAAGTTCCTAGACTTAATCTAGGCTCGACCTATCTCACAACAGGTTCGATTTAAACAAAATTGAAATTCCTAGACTTAATCTAGGGTCGACCTATCTCACAACAGGTTCGATTCAAACAAAATTAAAATTCCTAGACTTAATCTAGGCTCGACCTATCTCACAACAAGTTTGATCTAAAAATTGAAGTTCCTAGACTTAATCTAGGCTCGACCTATCTCACAACAGGTTCGATTTAAAAAATTGAAGTTCCTAGACTTAATCTAGGCTCGACCTATCTCACAACAGGTTCGATTTAAAGAAAATTAAAATTCCTAGACTTAATCTAGGCTCGACCTATCTCACAACAGGTTCGATTTAAAAATTCCTTTAATGCTAACTTAATTGGAATAACATGAAATGAAAAGACTCAAATCCTTCCATTGAAGTTTTACAATCTCAACCCTTTAGGTCGAGTGACTTTCTACCTTTGACGCTTGGAACATGAATTAATTTTGATTCTTGTCGAGTGCATGGCTAGGCATGTATGCATGATTGACATGATTGAATGCTTTTCATGTTTACGATTCATTAAGGTTCCAAGACCTTCCTCTTGCTTCATCCGATTTTTCACTGCAACTTTCGATCTTCTTTGCCTGTTTTCTTTCCTCCTGTAGAATTCAGGTAACTCCAAATTTTCCTTTAAGTACCCTCTCTCTTGACATCTGGCTTTGCCTTTGGTTCAGGGCTCTGTCACTCCTCTTTTTTTTTTTTTTTTTTTCATCATTAAGTCTTTCACTGAACAATGAGTGTAACTTCTTGCTTAATTAGTTTATTTCTTTTACCAATCATCATTCCTTTCCATGACAATCATTATGTGAATCATGAGATGGTAAATAACGAAAGAGTTGAAATAAAGAGGCGAAGAAAAACTTCATATATGAGGAATCAAATAGTTCAAGGTAAACAGAATTTACAGGGCAGACATTAGATCTTTTCAATAATGAACACCCAGACCACCAAGAGAAAACAATCTGATATTCGACTTCAAGAATTGTCCTTGATTGATGCTTTGAGCAAATCTGTAGGTTGCAGATTCCTTAACTTCCCCTACTTTGTGAAATTGTGGAGCTCCGTCCATGGTGTATTTCTACCTCAATCTTTAGGCTGACATCCCCAAATTCCATTCTATCCTCCTGTTTTTTTTTGGCTTCAAGCCGCCCTTTTTCGGGTTTTCGGCATGAGCCTCCTCCCTTAGGTACGAGCTGCCCTTTTCGGATTTTCAGCACGAACCCCCTCCTTTAGGTACGAGCCGCCCTTTTCGGGTTTTCAGCACGAACCCCGCTCCGTTTTTTTTTTTTTTTTTTTTTTTTTTTTTTTTTAGGCATAGTACTTCTTCACCGCATCCGCATTTATTGGATTAGGCAAATCTCCCCCATCCGTGTTAGCCAAAATCAAAGCTCCTCCTGAAAAAGCTTTCTTTACCACGTATGGCCCTTCCCAATTCGGCATCCATTTTCCCCGAAAATCAGTTTGATTAGGGAGTATTCTTTTGAGAACCAACTCTCCTTCTCGAAACTGCCTGGGATGAACTTTTTTCTCGTATGCTCGCATCATCCTTCGTTGGTACATTTGACCATGACAAAGAGCCGTCAGCCTTTTCTCCTCAATCAGATTCAACTGTTCGTAGCGGGAGCGGGCCCACTCAGCATCTTCCAATTCCGTTTCCATCAACACCCTCAATGATGGGATTTCTACTTCAACAGGTAGGACTGCTTCGGCACCGTATACTAATGAGTACGGAGTTGCCCCGGTGGAGGTACGCACAGAAGTTCGATATGCATGTAGGGCAAACGAAAGTTTCTCATGCCAATCTTTATAAACTTCAGTCATCTTTTCGACAATCTTCTTGATGTTTTTGTTGGCTGCCTCTACCGCTCCGTTCATCTTCGGACGGTAAGTTGTCGAGTTATGATGCTTGATCTTGAATTTAGTGCAAACATCCTTCACCATCGCACCATTCAAATTGCTTGCATTATCCGTAATGATCCTTTCTGGAAGCCCATACCGACATATGATCTCCTTTTGGATGAACTTGCACACCACCTTTTGTGTCACATTGGCATAGGAAGCTGCTTCTACCCATTTCGTGAAATAATCGATGGCCACCAATATGAATCGATGTCCATTAGAGGCTTTTGGCGTAATAAGTCCAATCACATCCATTCCCCACATTGAAAATGGCCAAGGTGCTGTGAAAACATGCAATGGGGCTGGTGGAGCATGGATCCTATCAGCGTATACTTGACACTTGTGGCATTTTCGAGAAAAGTTTATGCAGTCTGATTCCAATGTCAACCAATAATAACCAGCTCTCATAATTTGTCTAGCCAACATATGTCCATTAGCATGAGCTCCACAAGTTCCTTCATGGACTTCTTTCATTATTTTGTTGGCTTCCGCAACATCCACACATCTCAAGAGTACTTGGTCTCGACTCCTTTTGTAGAGCACTTCTCCGCTAAGGAAGAAACCCATTGCTAATCTTCGAAGAGTTCGCTTGTCATTATCGGTGACATTCTCAGGATATGCCTGGTACTTGATGTATTGCCTGATATCATGATACCACGGCCTACCATCAACCTCTTCTTCAACATTTAGGCAGTGTGCGGAGACTTCACGAACTTCTAAATCAAAAGGGCGTACATCGGCCGCCTCTTTTATTTTGAACATCGCTGCGAGGGTGGCCAAAGCATCAGCAATCTGATTCTCTTCTCGAGGTAAATGGTTGAAGCTGATTTCTTTGAATTGTTTGCTTAATTCTGTAATCAGCTTTTTATATGGAACTAGTTTAGGGTCTCTAGTTTCCCATTCACCTTTCATTTGACATATCACTAAAGCCGAATCTCCGTAAACATCTATCGCGTCAACCTTCATCTCAATTGCTGCTTGTAATCCCATTACCAACGCCTCATACTCCGCCATATTGTTGGTACAATTGAAATTCAATCTCGTCGTGGCTGGATAGTACTTTCCGTTTGGAGAAATCAACACTGCCCCAATTCCGTGCCCCAAAGCATTGGATGCTCCATCAAAATACACCTTCCATGGATTAAGTTCATTGGGACTAACCTCTTCTATATGCAAGACGGCCATCAAATCTTCATCTGGAAAATCGAAACTTACAGATTCATAATCCTCATTAGCTCGATCTGCAAGGAAATCGGCGATGGCGCTCCCTTTGATTGATTTTTGGGACACATACACAATGTCGTACTCAGACAATAGCACTTGCCATCGAGCTATTCTTCCGGACAGGCAGGGTTTTTCAAAAATGTACTTGATGGGATCTAATTTCGCCACCAACCATGTTGTGTGATACAACATATACTGCCGAAGCCTCTGAGCGGTCCATGCTAGTGCACAACACATCTTTTTGAGCGCAGAATATTTGGACTCATACTCCATGAATTTCTTGCTCAAGTAATATACGGCTCGTTCTTTCTTCCCAGTTTCATCATGTTGTCCCAATACACATCCCATAGAATTCCTATTCACGGTCAAATACAGAATGAGAGGTTTTCCGACCGTCGGTGGCATCAACACCGGTGGATTTGTGAGATATTCTTTGATTTTATCAAAGGCTATTTGACATTCTTCATTCCATTCTCCTGGGTCTCGTTTCCGAAGCAGCTTGAAGATTGGATCACATTTGCAGGTGAGCTGGGATATAAATCGAGCAATGTAATTCAGCCTCCCTAAAAATCCTCTCACTTCTTTTTGCGTTTTGGGAGGTGGTAGCTCTTGAATAGCTCGTATTTTATCCGGGTCCACTTCGATTCCTTTTTCACTGACTATGAACCCCAACAATTTCCCAGAGGTTACACCGAAAGTGCATTTTGCCGGATTCAACTTGAGCTGGAACTTCCGCAATCTTTCGAACAGTTTCTTGAGATTGACAGTATGATCCCTTTCTGTATGAGATTTTGCAATCATGTCATCCACGTATACCTCTATCTCTTTATGCATCATATCGTGGAACAAAGCTACCATTGCCCTTTGGTAAGTGGCGCCTGCATTCTTCAATCCAAATGGCATTACTTTGTAACAAAATGTTCCCCACATGGTCACGAACGTTGTTTTTTCCATATCTTCGGGTGCCATCTTAATCTGATTGTAACCAGAAAAGCCATCCATGAAAGAGAACAAAGCATGTTTTGCCGTGTTGTCCACAAGAGTATCAATATGTGGCAAAGGGAAGCTATCCTTCGGACTCGCTCTGTTCAAATCCCTATAGTCGACGCACATTCGAACTTTTCCATCCTTTTTAGGAACTGGAACTATATTAGCTACCCATTCAGGGTACTTAGCCACCTCCAAAAATCCAGCATCGAATTGCCTTTTTACTTCCTCTTTAATCTTCAGCAACATCTCTGGCTTCATCCTTCTCAACTTCTGTTTAATAGGCTTGCAATCTGGTTCCAAAGGTAACTTGTGAACAACCATGTCAGTATTAAGACCTGGCATGTCCTGATATGACCAAGCAAACACGTCCACATATTCACGGAGCAATTCTTCCAGCTTTTGCCGTTCATCGGATGACAGCGAGGTGCCAATCTTAACCTCTTTCTTCTCTTCCCCACTTCCGAGGTCAATCATTTCCGTGAGTTCCTGATGAGGTAAAATCTCCTTTTCTTCCTGTTCCAACATTCTCGACAAATCAGGGGGTAAGCTGTAGTCATCCACCTCCTCTTCATTTTTCAATTCATCAATGTTCGGGATTATCTCAAAATCGATATTCAAATCGTTGTCTAGATTGTCTTCGTGTTCATTATTTAAAGACCTGCAAACAGGTAAAGTTGGACGGGTGTATGGGCAAGTATTTATTGGCTAAAAGAATAGATGAATGGAAATATGCAAAAAGATTGATGAATTATGAAACACATTATGCATTGTCATTTATTCAAATGATGAAGGTAACAGAAAGCCCTACTTAAACAGGAAATTAATCTTAACACCCTTGGGCATAGGCATTTAGATAAATTGTTCATTACATTTTGGAAGACTTAAAGATGATGGGCAGTTCCGTGGCTGTCCAATTGCTTAGCTCCTCTCCTGGCAGTACTGGATACACCATAGGGATCTTCCCATCAGGTTCTTCATCTCTGATCATATGGATTGATAGCTCATCAAACATCCGTAGAACCTGATTGACCTTTGGTGGCGCTTCGGGATGAATGAAACCTGCAGAGCGAAAAGTCTCGTATAGGTGTGGGATTGTCCGTTCCCCGAATTCTTCTTCCTTTCCCTCAAGTTGAGCCATCCTTTTAATCTTCTTCTGAGCTGTCAGTTTCCTTCTCTCTTCTTTGGTAGGCTTGTACCCCAAACCAAACCTTTCTTCGTTCTTCATTGGAGTCAGAGGACGGTTAATTCCTTGTAAATTCTTGCCTAACCCCAAACCAGCACGGCATCCTTTACCCACAGTCTGCTTAACTCCCATTTTAGTGGCTACTGACAAACGAGGGGTTGGTATCACTTTCCTTTCCCCCACATAAGTAGCATTAACAAATTCAAAAGATCTGAAAGAGCATTCTGGGACTTCTTCTGTTGCCTCTACATAGGGAGCAGATGATGGTTGAATAGCCAGTATGTCTTCTTCCGCACATACACTTATCAGTTGGCCTTCAGCTATGAACTTAACCTTTTGGTGAAGGGAAGATGGTATGGCTCCAGCCATATGAATCCATGGACGCCCTAACAAGCAATTGTAGGACGGGGCAATGTCCATGACTTGAAATTGGACCTCAAAAATGCAAGGGCCGATTTTTATCGGTAGTTCAATGTCTCCTACCACCTCCCTTGTGGTCCCGTCGAAAGCCCTTACAACCATGCGGCTGGTTCTCATATACGACACATCTACTGGCAACTTGGTTAAAGTAGAGCGAGGCATGACATTTAAAGCGGAACCATTATCGACCAAAACCCTAGGTACGGCATGGTCCTTGCATTTGATGGTGATGTGCAGCGCTTTGTTACCTCCTCGACCACCCGATGGTATTTCTTCATCATTAAAGGCGATGAAGTTTCCCACTGTAATGTTCCCCACGATGTGGTCTAACTTTTCCACTGATATATCTTGTGCCACATAAGCTTGGTTCAAGACTTTGAGCAGTGCGTTCCTGTGTGCTTCCGAATTCAACAGTAAAGACAACAACGAGATGCGAGCGGGCATCTTGGTTAATTGTTCTACCACGCTGTATTCACTGTGTTTGATAAACTTGAGAAATTCACCCGCTTCTTTCTCGGTGACAGGATTTTTGACCTCACTGTTCGGGGCAACTACGGATTCGTCAACTTGGTCCTTGGCAACGGTATCTGCTTTCTTTAGGCCTCCCTCTCCCTGTGATGGTTTCCCTTTTCCAACTCTTTCTGCTACCTCAGGGGAATAACACCGCCCGCTTCGCGTTATACCCCCCACGCCAGTTAGGTCTTCAAAAGATGCTTGGGGGGCGGATGAAGCTGTGCCCAAAATATTGCACTCATAATTCCATGGGACAGCCTTATCGCTCTTGTAAGGGAATGGGCTGGGGACTTCGATGGTGATACCATTTCGGATCATAGTTGGGGACGTATCATTCATCGGGCTTCTGTTTTCCTCATAGAAGATGGTGAGAGGTTTAGGTTTGTTTGCCCCGAATGAACTTGATGCCACTTCAGCTGGGGTGTCTCCGTTTATGGTTCCGACCAAATTCTCTTCAGCTCCTTCATAAAACTCAATTACCGATGAGTCCATCAATTCTTGCAACTTACGGCGAAAGCCATCACAATTTTGAATGGAATGCCCAATTGCCCCCATATGAAATTTGCAAGAATAAGCGAGATCATGCCCCAATTCCTTTGTGTCGATGGGTTCTGGAGTGATGACATTTATCTTGGACAACGCCTCAAACACTTTATCCATCGGCGTTTGAATCTCATCAATACCCTTTTTCACCCTTCGAATCATCCCTTCATGTATGGCATTCACAGTCGGTCTTCCATGATTAGGTAACGGGTTCCCATCAACACTCGAGCTGTCTTTTTTGGCAAAATTTAAAAGCCCTGCCTTAATGAGCGCTTGGACCTTGTGTTTTAAAGCAGTGCAATTCTCGGTGGAGTGCCCTTGAATTCCAAAATGGTAATCACAATGCGCATTCGGATCATACCATTTCGGGAAAGGTGGTCTGAGTGGTTCTAAAGGGGTTCGAGCAAGGAGTCGATTTTCTATGAGTTGTGGCAGTAATGTGGTGTAAGGGATTGGAATAGGATCAAATTTTGGTCTTTCTGGGGTAGTTCTAGGTCCTCTTTGACCATGGCCAGGATTATTGGTTGAAGCTATCGGCCTTGGTGGTGGAGTTTGTGGAAGAACATTGGTTTGAAATGTTGGTTGCGGGGCGGGTTGGTACACATATGGATTTTGTGTGATGTTGCCTACGTGCGGATAGAAGGGTTGGTATGGCGGGTACGGGTAATATGGGTTAAAGTTGTGGGCTTGTTGGCTGTCGTGAGCGACTGCTTGCACATCCCCCTCTTTCTTCTTGGGCGTACTCCCTTTCTTTGAGCTAGCAACTTCATGCCCTTCAATTTTTCCGCTTTTGATAGCTCCTTCTATTATTTCTCCCGATAAGACCAGATCTGCAAAGTTTTTCGTGGCATTGCCGATCAAGCGCTCATAGAACGGAGCTCGGAGGGTATTTATGAACAAAACAGTCATCTCCTTATCAGTGAGAGGTGGCTGAACTTGCGCTGCTGTATCTCTCCACCTTTGGGCATATTCCTTGAAGTTATCGCTTTGCTTCTTCTCCATGGTTTGTAATGACAAACGATCAGGGGCTAATTCAGCCACATGCTTGTATTGGGCTATGAAGGCTCTTGCTAAGTCTTTCCAAGTCTTGATACGGTTTCGATCTAGCTGTACGTACCATCGAGCAGCTGACCCGGTTAAGCTGTCTTGGAAAAAATGGATCAGTAACTTATCATCGTGAGACTGTGCCGCCATCTTTCGACAATACATAGTAATATGTGCCATGGGACATTTTGTTCCGTCGTATTTTTCAAATTCCGGAACCTTGAACTTGGCAGGGATCAATACATCCGGCACCAAGCATAGCTCGGTTGCGTCCATGGTACCAAACCTATCAACTCCCTCGATAGCACGAAGACGTTCTTCCAACAGATCATACTTTTTCTGGTCTTTTTCATTTTCCCCTGTTTGTGACGAGTCCTTTCTTAGTTTTTCTTGTTCCTTCGGATCGTCTAAATCTGGGACATTTATTGGTTCAGCAGGATTTATCCCAGAATATGGCCTAAATTGCCCATGAATCGGTTGATGGCCTAGCGAGGGTGGTGCATTGTAATAGACGGGTGGGATCACTTGAGGGTGGACCCTTTGAGAGGTTTGGGCATGTGGTGGAGTGAACCCTGGGGGATAGGGTGGATCTTCCCTTTGGTTTCCACTGTCTTGTGCTGGTGGGTTTTCTGACGGAGCTGGCTCTTCGATCGCTCTTTTTCCTTTACTGAGACTCATCATCAATTCCATCATCTTTGCTAACTGTTCTCTCATTTCTTCCTGAGCTCTTTCCATTCTGTCCATTCGCTCTCTTTGTTCTTCTTCCATGATCCTTGCTCGTTGACGCGTATTATGAACACGTTGATCACTTGGCTTAGGTGGTCGAGCTATTTTGGAACCTTATTATTGATCATAAACATGAATTAGATGCGCATTTGATGCATGAATGAACCCATTATCTTTATTTTTAAATGAAAATATTTATTGCCATGAAATGATGATTTATGCATGTATGAATGATTATGTACTAAAAGTATTCATCACATGACACCCAACAACAAAAGTCATCCATTGCATAAGATTTGTCTTAGATTACAACTCAAAAGCCATCTAGAAATATTCGCCAATCTTATTATAATGGCTATACACCTCATCTAAATACTTGATCAACTGTTGCTCATGTTTTCCAACTGGAAAGATCTGGCTTCTTAATATGTCCGTCTTCCAAGCCATGCTTCTCGCCTTGTAAGCCACCTCCCTCATTTGCCAAACCAAGTAATCCATCTGGTTGTACTTCTCTGTATAAGCTTGTCTGTAAGATTCACCCCATTCTTGGATTCTGGTGCTCTGTTGCTTGAGGCGCTCATATTCCTGTTGGTAAGTCGTCATGACCCCTTCGAGCTCTTCATACTCCTGTCTTAGTAATTGGATGGACTCTTGTTGAAATCGCACTTGTCTTCTTAACCCATCATTGTGCGTTTGAAGTTCATTGCCCTGATTTTCTCTCACCTGTATTTCCCTTTGAAGTTCACTGGTTGTGGCAGAAAACTTATCATTCAGGCTCTCATACTTCCCTTCCATTTTCCGGACTTTCTTTCTTTGCTCACTTACTTCTCTTTTCATTTTCTCACACTCTTTTTGGAGGTCTTCATACCGTTGCTTCCAACTGGCATTTTCAGCTTCGGACTTCTTTCGAGCCAACTCACTTTCGAGCAAAGCGTCTCGTGGTTCTGGATCAACTGGGCCACGTAGTGCATCTTCTTTCGGATATACCACATCCTTAACTCGTTGGTCATGCCATATCTGATATCCGGTAGTCACTTCATCGGTGTACCTCCCTTGATCAACTCGGCTAGTTTTCTTCCAAGCTTGCGTAATTTCCTCGATCCTTTTCAGAAAACCCGGCTCTCCATAGGCAAACTCTAAAGTATTAAGTCGGTGTGTCATCGGTACAAACTGTTCTGACCCAAATTGTCTTCTCACCATAATTGGGGCGTAACTGATGGCTCCCCATGGCCCCATTAGCGGTACCCAAGGTTCGTTTCCACATTTGTACAAGACCGGGTGATGCGGCATCCACGGAGCTCTCCATGTCACTTCCACACTCATGAGTTCCCGAAATCTAGAGATCCATTGCTCCTTAGTCCTATTTTCTGGCCATTCACTCTCACAAAATTCTCTGATAGGGGCGGTTTGCGGATGAAATGGCTTTCTGAACTTATCGACCTTGCATTCAAAGTGACTCACTATCCAGATGGAAAGAAGCTGTGCACATCCCACAAATCGTCCCTCACCTTTTCTTCGACAGTAATTCAGTGATCTGAGAGTTTCCGCTAGAATAGAAGGCGAAGGATTGGCCTTGTTGACGACTTGCTCGAAGAAGTCTATAATTCCGACTTCTATATGTCCCAAAACTTTGGGGAAGATCACTAGCCCATAAATTGCCAAGGCCATCACAAGCTGTCCTTGCTCGGTGTCTCGTTGCTTCATGATATAACCACGTAGAAAACTCCACGGGATACATTCATTGTCCCCTTTTTTCCTTAGGTTCTGATCAACTTCCGCCGAAGTAATACCCATCATCTTGGCTAACTTTCGCCTGTGTCCGGTCTTCTGTCCTCTCCAATATATCTTGTCCGGATTATCGAGATCGATTTGCAGGAGAGCCGAGTATTCTTCGATCGTGGGGACCATATCCACCTTATTGAACACGAAACATCTATACGACGGATCCCAAAATTGCACAATGGCCTTCAACAACTGTTCATCTACCTGGACTTTAAGGAGTCGAGCAATGTGACCATATTTCCTATCGAAATTTGCCCGAGTGGTAGCCCCCCACTTATCCCATATGTTGAGCAAATCGGTGAAGTCGTTCTGTTTGAGATCAAGGTGGACCCTATCAGGTAGTGATGAGAAGTGATCCTTTGACAAGCAATCTCCTTCACTTTGTTGGGTACTCGCCATGTGCTGAGTCACTTGATAAATTCCATCGTAACTGGAGGATGGCCATGACGACTCCATGTATGCAATTGGATCTACTCTGTTAATGGTTGTCAGGTGACAAATACTTTTCCTATTATGATGCAAATATGCATCAAGTTAGCACTATAAACAAAAATTTTAAAAGATGAATGAAAGTAATTAGTAACCTGATACCTTTATTATTCGCGGAGAAGAATTTAGAACAAGGGGATTATGAAAATTCCTTCATGTGTACCTAGTCAAAAGGTATATTCTCACGGGTGAAGCTCTACCTAAGCAAAGGCGACTCTCGGTATTCTACATGCTGAGTTTGGGTTGAAAATGGAGCTAAAGGTTCCCAAATCGCTCCTCACTGTCGTCCACACGGACTAGTAAGGCACCCCGGTCCTCACCCATTACAGGCTTCAAACGGACTAGGTTCGATTTGAGTGGGAGTCTTCACTAGCCCATGCGGAGGTTATCACCTCACGAGAGCGTAGCTACTTAACTCCCTCCTAATTAAGGATAAAGCCCGGGTGGAAGGCTTATGCATGAATGCAAGATGTGTAGTGTGTGAGAAGGAATATACCGACCTTGGATCAATAATTTCACATTCCCCTTATCCTAAATTTCCCGCAATTATTAAAATAGTGAAGTAATAATAACAAACAAATAAATAAATGCACTAAACAAAAATATGCAAAATTAATGCTAGGGAAAACAACAAATTATTTAAGGCTTAAGATAACTTATGATTAATTAATGGCTTGACTCTCGAAGTCCCCAGTGGAGTCGCCATCTGTCGTGACGTGCGGGTCCGGGAACCCGTCCGCCAGACGCGGGCAAAAAATTAAAAATCTCAAGGTGTGGGAGTCGCCACCAATCTTTTTTTATCTAGGTGTGATTGGTCACCTATTAACCCGGTTCTTAATCGACGAAGTCCTAAATTAATTTTAGGTCCGTCGAAAGAACAAGAACTGGTCCACGTTTTTTAAAGATGGGTTCGGGAGTGCGGTTACGCACGGAGAAGGGTTAGCACCTCCGTGACGCCCGTTCTACAAACGGTACCATTTAATCTTAAGTTATCTTAATATAGCCTTTTCTTAGTTTAATCCCTATTTTATCAATTAAATTTTTATTGAATTGTCAGACTGAGTCTTTCACTTGGTCTTACGTATGCATATGATGCAAGCGTAGAATGATGTCGTGACTTGTTTATTTTAAATGATGGAGTCGGTAATCTTTTATTGGAAAATTATTCGAAGACTATCCCAACGCTTTGGTGAAGTCTCGAAATTCTCCTCACCTAGAGATATCCCGGAAGAACTCGTCTCTACGAGCTCCTCGGGGAAATCCCATCATCGGGATTCCCGCGCCATATGCAAAGTAAGAGTGGCGTGCAATGACAGTGTAAAATGATGGTATCTATATGCACGCGTTTATTGATTGTTTAAAAATTTTGGTTATTTGTTATTTATTATTTTATTATTATTTTTTTATTTGTATATACACTTTATTTTTTGGTTATTTAAATCCATGTTTGTTGTTGGTCAATTTTTTTACTTGTTTACAAAGCTTATCTAAATAATTAATTAATTAACTTTTAAACGATTAATTTAACTTTGTTTAGTAATATTTATTTGAATTAACAAAATCTTTCTACATATATTATTTTTTAATAATGACTATTTGGCTTAATGGGTTTTGAAATTTAGAGTTCGGATTTATCCCGACGCTTCGGTGAAAATCCGTCCCTGACTTCGTACCCGAAAATATCCACCGGAAAGAGGCAACTCTTTGCCCCTTTTTTGGTGGTAATACTCAAATATTTATTTCAATTATATTATTTATTATATTTATTTATTTATTTTTCACTTTATTATTATCATTATTATTTTTTATTATTATTTTTTTTATATTTTTATATTTTTATATTTTTTATTTAAAAAATATAATATAATATATATATATATATTTGCATCATTAATTATTATTATTATTATTTTATTATTATTATTTTTAGCCTCCAAATATATTTATAATATTAACATTTTTTATTATTTATCATTGTTATTATTTACATATATATTTTAATTTTTAATTTTATGAATTTTTTTATTTTTTTTATTTTTAATATTAAGTATAAATATTTCTTTCCTAAAAAAAAAAAAATATATTTTTATTAAAATGGGCTAGACCCAACACCATGAAGCCCAACAAAACAAAACAAAACAAAAAAAAGGGAAAATGGGTCATACCTTGTTGGGCTGGACGGATGGCCCAAGTGGTTTGGGCTGCGCGGAAGTCTGCCTGGCCCGCTTCCTTGGTCCGCTTGGGCTTCTCTTAAACGCACCGTTTTGGGCTCAGGAGACTCCCTCAAACGACGTCGTTTAGGCGCCGACCCTTGGAATCCTTCACTTCACTGAAACGGCGCCGTTTAGGCGTACTTACTCTGGGTATAAAATCCCTTTTCGGCTTTTTTTATTCATTTTCTCACTCTTTTTCTCTCTCTAGCCAAACTCTCCCTCTGCCTTCTCTCTAAAACTCTTCCTCTCCCCGCCGGCGCCGGTGTCTTCCCGTCTTCTCGCCGACCTCCCTCTCTCTTCTCCCTACTTGCCGGCAGATCTCTCTCTTTCTTCGCTCAGATCTGAACCTTCCGTCGATCTCTCTCTCTCTTCACTCGGATCTCCCCTTCCGTCGGCCTCCCCCTTTTCTCCCGGATCTCACCCTTTTCTCCTTGTTTTTCTTTTTGTTCTTTCTCTCCTCTTTTTGTGGCTAATTCTCTTGATGATTTTTTTGTTTTTTTTGTGTTGTGGCTAACTGCTGTTTTCTTTCTTTTTTCAGGGTTTTAAGGAGCCGGGTTGTCCAATTTTTTGGACAACCCGGTGAGGGGGGGGTTCTGGCACCCCTGGGGTTGGTGGCCAGAACCCCCATCCCGCGTAGTGGGTGGGGGATGGGACGGCGACGGGATGGCTGGGCGTACGCCCAGCCATCCCGATTTTTTTTTTTTATTATTATTATTTTTTTATTTATTTTATTTATTTATTTTATTATTATTATTATTTTTTTTTATTATTTATGTGTCTACAATAGTATATCAGAAGAGAAGCACCGTTTGCACTTATGCGAAGTATTAACAATCTTACAAAAAAATAAGTTGTATGTGAACTTGACAAAGTGCAGCTTTATCATAAATAAATTATTATTCCTGGGCTATGTAATTAGTGTAGATGGAATTCAAGTGGATGAAGAGAAGATTCGAGCTATTAGAGAATGGCCTACCCTAAAGACAATAAAAGAAGTTAGAAGTTTTCATGAGTTAGCAACATTCTATAGGCATTTTATCAGAAATTTCAGTAGTATTGCAACATCTATTACGAAATGCCTAAAGAAAGGAAAGTTTCAGTGGGGAGAAGAAGCTGCAACCAATTTTGCTGTGCTAAAGGAAAAGCTATGTACCGCTATTGTTTTAGCATTACCAGATTTTGATGCATTATTTGAAGTTGAATGTGATGCTAGTGGTGTGGGAATAGGAGCTGTCCTTTCACAAAAGAAAAAACCAGTAGCTTATTTTAGTGAGAAGCTTAGTGGTGCAAGGCGCAATGGACCACATATGACAAATAATTATTCTATATTATGCGTGCTTTAAAGAATTGGAAGCATTACTTGGTTGGGCAAGAATTTGTTTTTTACTCAGATCATGAGGCATTGAAGTATTTGAATAGTCAGAAACAGATCAATAAACACATACATGCTAGGTGGTTTCAGTTTTTGCAGAAGCTTCCTTTCAAGCTAAAGCACAAGGCTGAAGTACAGAATAAAGTAGCAGATGCATTGAGTAGACGTGCAAATCTGTTGGTGACAATGAGACAAGAAGTTATGGGTTTTGATATAGTTAAGGAATTATATCATACAGATGAGAATTTTCATGATACACGAGAAAAGTGTATCACAAATCAACCTGTTGGGGATTTTTACGTTCATGATGGTTTTTTAATGAAAGGCAACCAACGTTGCATTCCTAGATTTTCATTGAGAGAAAATTTGATTAGAGACTTGTATAGTAGAGGTCTTGGTGGTTATTAAGGCCGTGATAAAACGATTGCTGCTGTTGGAGAAAGATATTATTGGCCACATCTTAGAAGGGATGTAACAAGATTTGTGCAACGATGTTACATATGCCCGACTGCAAAGGGACAGTCCCAAAATACTGGTTTGTATATGCCTTTACTTGTTTCAGAAAATATTTGGGATGATTTATCTATGGATTTTGTGATTGGATTACCTCGAACGCAAAGGGGCATGAATTTTGGTTTTGTTATTGTGGATAGGTTTTCTAAAATAGCCCACTTTATCCCTTACAAGAAGACTTCAGATGCAAGTGGAATAGCTAAATTGTTTTTCAAAGAGGTTGTTTGTTTACATGTTGTGCCTAAAACCATCACTTCAGATCGAGACAGTAAGTTTCTTGGTCATTTTTGGAGGACTTTGTGGAAAATGTTTGATTCATCCTTGAATTACAGTAGCACGGCTCATCCACAAACCGATGATTAAACTAAATCGGTGAACAAAACCCTTGGTAATCTAATTCGTAGTATTTGTGGTGATAAAGCTAAGTAATGGGACTTCACATTGGCACAAGTAGAGTTTGCTTATAATAGTGTTGTTCATAGTGCTACACGAAAATCTCCATTTTCTATTGTGTACACAAGTCACCACAGCATGCTTTTGACTTGGTTAAGTTGCCTAAAGTTCTTGGATTTAATGTAGCTACAGAAAATATGGCTAATCAGTTGCAAGATGTTCAAGCAGAGGTGAAAAAAAAATTAGAGCAAGCTAATGTCAAGTATAAGAAAGCCACAGATCTACACCGCAAGAAGCAAATTTTTGAAGTAGGAGATCAGGTGATGGTGTTTATGCGAAAAGAAAAGTTTCCAGTATGGACTTATAATAAGTTACAGCCTAAGAAGTACGGACCATACTAGATTTTGAAGAAGATCAATGATAATGCATATGTTGTGGATCTACCAGATACAATGGAGATTTTCAAAACATTCAACGTGGTGGATATTTACCCATGTCATTTATAAAATAAACTCTTGTATCTAGATATACAAGTTAACTCGAGGTCGAGTTTTTCTCAAAAGGAGGGGACTGACGTAGAACGTCCAGCAAATACTTTCTTGGAGTAGGCTGAACGTCAAAAGCCAAAACAAAAAGCCCAAAAGTCATAAATGGGTATATTTATAATTTTAATATTTTCTTTATTTAATTAGGAATCTTACATAGGAATTATAAGTATAATAGAATTTCTTTTTATTTAATTTACTTATATTAAGACTTTAAGATAATCATGTTCTAATTAGGAATAAAATATTTATTTTATTTAAATCTCTTATTAATTATTCTAGTTGTACTAAACAACCAAAGGTAAAATTTTGTTAGGACTTGGGCCTATAATACTATAAATAGGACCCTTGGGCTTAGTTTTTGAATTATCCAATAATATTCTAAGCTCTTTTCTTAAAACTTGAGTTTAAAGTTTCAATATTGAAACTTGGTTATTAACCTTAAAGGCATAGTCAGGCGTTAGCCTTTATTTCCACGTTAACTTGCTGCATCACTTCTCTCATATTCTCAACATAATGATTTCATTAATTTTATCCTTAACACGTGAATTAATCTCCATGAAAATGCTGGGGTTCGACCTCATGCTCAAACATGAAAATAATCAATAAATTAAAATTATAACGCAGCGGAATAATGAACTAGTATTAAATCAGAGAAACAGTTGAATCCTACAAGATCAATGTTTGTGTTTTACATGTAACTTTCAAATTAATTATGAACACTCATAAGTTTAAGAGTTACATACCTTGCTCTAGATATCGTAATCAAGAACCGATTAAATCAAAATCTTTGCTTCTTCACTTTTAAGATTTGTCAAATCTTCAGCCACCTAAGTGTTTAGCCTCTAACAGTAATCCACATAGTGATTGAATAAGACATTCTCAAAGATAGGATTTTACTTGTGCTAGCAAGTTTTGTTTTTAAAACAAAAGGACTAAAAGTTCTTGCCGAATCTTATTTTTGTCAGACAAAGAAAACTATTTTTCTTTTCTTATTTTATGAAACAGTTGAGAAGTGGTTTTAAGCTTGGAGTTTTTTTTAGTTTGTTAATATAACATATTTATATAGCCAAACTAAGTTGTAACTCTAAATACAACAGTTGTATTTTAATTTAATTAAGTCTCTAAAAATTGAATTAATTTTCCACTTTATTTTGATCTCTTTTAATTGAATCCAACTTAACTAATTATCCTTATTTAATTTCAATCATGTCACTTAATGTGTGTGACCCATTAGGCTTCTAACATATTGGCAATAAATATAATTCATAATCAAATATCAATTTGATAATTAATTTATATTTATAGATCATGAGCGGCATCTAGCAATACATCATGACCACCCAAATATTAGAGAGTCAATTAAAGAATTTGACAAAGCCCTTCAGTTATTAGCCTCTCAGTGCAAAATAGTTTTTTCATCAAATATCTCGGATATGTCATTAAGCATGGCTTAGTGTCTACTCATAACATTCCATATTAGTTCTCATAATTTATGACTAACCTTATGAATTTAAGAAACTAATTTCCTCAAATTCATTATGCTTTGGCCAAAGACTTTATACAAGTTAATCAAGAATTGAGAACAAGTGAGATACATTCCCTCATATCACTTGGGGTGATGAATCCTCTCTTGACCACTAATTCACCTTTGCATGCTTTATGGCATACCCAAAAACACTCTGTTTAGGCACCTGGTCGCCTTTAGACCCGTAGAGTGAAATCAAAGTATTTCATTCCCCATACAAGATGACATGGTGTCTCAAGTCCAAGGACTAGCTGCAAGACTATCACAGAAGAACATTTTCCATAGATACTTGAGTGAAATACCAAATGGAGTTCTCATAGCAAGTCAAGTTCAGTGAGCTTGTTCTTTAACAAGCACCTACATGTTATCCTCAAGTATCCCATATACGTCAATTTATGAGATCGATTGTTTACTTCTCAAGTAAGGAGGCTTAACATGTACCAGTATTTGAGCATTGTTAATGCCCTGATGACTAGGAACATTTTTAAGAACATGGCTTTGATGCATAGTGATCTCATAATTGAAACAACTTTACAATTCTCTTACAAGGCCTTTATGTTCCATAGGCTTCATCCAATTAGTACTTAATAACTCCTTATTATTATAGAAACATGAAGGAAAACCTCTATCACATATAATTATACGATTAAATATGCATTAAATGATAATATATATTTCTTGATCAATCCAATTGCCTCAAGGGCATATACTAACAATCTCCCACTTGCACTTGAGTCAATTACTAATGTATCCAATATCAAACTTTTTCGCTTAGCAGTTATGTCTCTACTAGGACAACTCAAATTGTAATATTTGATAATATGTTAATTTATATGTTTGACAATCTCCATTGTCATAATCGAAATACTAATTTAGATCACAACGAGACCTTGATTCCATTATTATGACTTTTGTTGTTACTTTAACAACTCGGAATCGTTTATTGGTTCATTAAACCAATGATCCAAATATCTCTTTTTTTATAGCCTAAACAAAAAAAATTTGTATCCGATTATAGATATAATCATGTAGTTATCTCTTGTTTTGGAACCAGTCCAATACAACTACACTATCATGACTTTATATCACTTTTAACATTTATGATTCTCTCTATGTTAAACTCCTTTAACATATAATCCTAAATTTTTTTGTTGAATCCTTTTTTAGGCTCTAACTCTTTAATCCCATTTTGTTTTTCTTATACTAATAAATGTATCTTATACACCTTTAATGAGTAACTAATCTTACTCCCACTAACCTTATGTTGTGCACAAAATATGTTTATCTTATTCAATGTATTCAACTATTTTGAATTTATTGCGTTGAATAGAGATTATTATCCAATCATTCATGTTGGATTATTTAGTAGACTCATCTTACATGAGTAGTGCATTAATATGCATCCTACTAATGGTTTGTATTTAATGGATTTATGTCATGAATTATGCATCTTTATGCATCTCATTAAATTAATTTTTGTGCATAGATCTTATCTATTGGATTTCATAATTTCATAACCTTTGACTTTAAAAGTGTCATTAGCTCCCACTATTTCTATCATGTATAGAAATCTTGCCAAGTAAACTTATTTACTTTCCTTTGGAGTGCTATATCCATAACCTTTATGTATACTTACATGTCATTAGTCATTCATCATTGGTTATGGGATGAAATCCTTTCAAAGGTTAGTTCATGCAATTAATTGGGTTTGAAATGCATTGTAATTCATCTCTTATGAATTCATTATGATAATCAATTGCTATTTACTTCTAAGCAATCTTAATTTAGATCCGAGATTTCATTAAGAATGCTCCTTGATTAAAAATGTTCATAATCTTATTATGAATTCATTGAGTTTTGACTCAATTTTGTCTAAGTGAACTGATTAATTTCCTTTTTGATTCATAATCAAAAGAAAAATAATGTCACAATAATATTATCATTATGACTTAGTATTGATTATCATAAATGCAAGGTTATACTTTAAGGATAAATAATTTAGAACAATTCCAAAATAAAATGAGATGTAATGTAAATATATAAATATACATATCAACTAAGCATATCATGCTAGCAGAATATAAATCTATGTTTCCTAAACATAAAATAACTATTTAGCCATAGGTCCAAAACCAAAAACATCTCATCTTGACAATCATGCCATGCAAACATTCAATGTTCTAAAATTATTTATTGTTCCACAATCTAATCTAGGTCGACAAGCTTGATCACCATTAACTAAGGTTGTCCCCTTCATGATCCTATTCTTCACTGCTCCTTGTCATTAGTTCCTTCAATATGTCATACATATTAAAACCATTAATAAAGAGTAAGGTATCATATACCAAGTAATGAAAAATAAATCATCATATGATTCATACCTGATGTGGAAGCTTCCTTGAACTGTCGAATCTCTATGCGACTTTTCTTATCGAACATTTTTCTAAGGTTTAAGATAATATCCAAAGAATTCATAGTTTCATGCTACTTTTGAAGATCTGGAGCCATACTAGCCAACATCACAAATGTGGCTTGATCGAGATCATCCATATAAACTCTATAGGCCTCTTTTTCCTCATTTGTAGCATCATCACTAGGTTCTTGGGGAATAGGACCATCTAGGACATCAACCTTTTTCTCTTGTTTCAAGACAATCTTAATATTGCGAAGCCAGTCAATGAAATTTGAGCCTGTCAACTTGTTTGCATCAAGTATGCTTTTAAGTGACAAACTATTCACGATGATAGATTTATATCCTATATAAATTAACATAAATGATTATTAGTCATTAACGCAAATTATATAATCATAAAGACAAGGTTTTAGAATCTTATATGATTATTCTCAATATTTTATCAAAATAATAACCCTCTTTTACTATTTCGAGAAATTTAACCTTTAAACTTCTTATTGAGCTAAGACCCTTTTCATTCCACCGTGACCTTGAGTGACTCAACAAGCCACAATGAAACTAATTAGGTAGGTAACTTAGCTTACCAATTGTATCTTATACAACTCCTAGATCAGTCAGGTGACAACTCCTTGTCTAAACATATCATATACATTTTGCGTAACTATGCCTCTAATACTATGCAGTCATATGTGACACATTTGAACAACATGGTACTAGTTGAGTAAGACCCACCAATAACTCAAACGTACTCGTGTAAAAGTTTGGCCTTGAGTGCCTTAACAAATCTCAAATTAAGAGAGTAACCTGGTTATCTTGTTATATGGTGGAAGGTAACTTTTTCACTCAATATATTAATCAGGGATTTTTATTTATTAATTCATTAATTAAGGTCTCATTGATTTGGCATTGTTGACGTGCATAGCATTTATCGTATTTCACATATATCATATATATATATATATATATATATATATATATATATATATATATATATACTGAAAAATAAATCTATCTCATGCCAACTACTAGGATGATTACGGACTTTACTAATTCTAATTTCCTCGAGCCATTAAAGAAATCAATTGGTTAAATTCCTAGGAGATTTACACAAATATCATCTTCAAGCTTTGCTTGTAATCTCCTTGAATCTCTATGGCGCCTTTGGATCTCCATCTTCAAGTTACAAAAAAAATTTTCTATCTAACCCTAGTTTTACTCTTTGATGTAGCTAATTACATTTTATAATCAAGAAACCTCGAGTTACATTTGAGGGGAGTTAGGTGAGAAAAGAATTTTACAACCTAAAGAAAATAGAGAGAAGGCAAGGTGCACAGACCCTATTTTAAAATAAACACCATAAGAAATAAATTTAACCATCCATGACCTAATCTTCTAAGGTCTAAGTCCATAATCATCCTCATGCTTTATAATCACAATAAAAAACATAGAAATAAATGCAAGCTCAATATCACTGTCGTAAAGTGCAGGTCCGGGAACCCGACCGCCAGACGTCGACGAAAATAAAGTTGTTTAGGAGTCGCCACCAATCTTTTTTATCTAGGTATGATTGGTCACATATTAACCCGATTCTAATTGACGAAGTCCTAAATTAATTTTAGGTCCGTCGAAAGAACGAGAACTGATCCACGTTTTTTTTTTTTAGAGATGGGTTCGGGAGTGCGGTTACGTACGGAGAAGGGTTAGCACCTCCGTGACGCCCGTTCCACGAACGGTACCATTGAATTTTAAGTTATCCTATTATAGCCTACTTTTGGTTTAATCCCTGCTTATTAACTAATTTTTTATTAAATTGGCCGACCGATTTTTTTTATTTGGTTTTACATATGCACATGATGCAAGCGTAAAATGATGTCATGACTGGTTTATTTTAAATAATGGAGTCGATAATCTTTTATTGAAAAATCATTCGAAGACCATCCCAACGCTTTGGTGAAGTCTCGAAATTTTTCTCACCTAGAGATATCCCCGGAAGAACTCGTCTCTACAAGCTCTTCGGGGAAATCCCATCATCGGAACTCCCGCACCATTTGTAAGATAAATGTGGCATGCTATGACAGGATAAAATGATGATATCTACATGCATGTGTTTGTTGATTTAGGTGGTTCATAATACATCCAATTATGTGTTTAATAATCTATCACCTTATTTATATATTTGTTATTATTTGTCATTTTTTTTCATGAATTATTTATTTATTTTATTATTTTTTTTGTATTTTTCTGTTTTCTATTTAGATCCATATCCTTTAATTAAGGTTGTTGATTAATATTTTACTTGATTATATAGCTTATCAAATAAATAAATAATTAATTTTTTTAACAATTAAATTAACTTTATTTAGTAATATTTATTTAAGCTAATTAACTAATTTAAGTTCAAATGCAACATTATGTAAATTTATTTTTTAACAATGACTATTTGACTTAATGGGTATTGGAGTTTAGAGTTCGAATTTATCCCGGCGCTTCGGTGAAAATTCGTCTCAAACTTCGCAGCAAAAAAAAAATCCACTTAAAAGAGGCAACTCTTTGCCTTTCCTAAGTAGAATTTCGCAAACAATCATCTCATTTTTCTTATAATTTTTATATTTGTATCATGTTGTTTTTTTTAGTTTTTTTGTTTTATATATATATATATATATTATATTTACAAGTATCTAAATATATTTATACTATAAATATTTTCTTCTTTTTAAACATTTCTTTTTTTTACTATTTATACTATATTTTAAAATATTATCTAAAATAAATCTTAGGACACTATACTAAGTGATTTAGCTTAATTTTTTTGCCATCTAATTATATATTTAACCTAATGAATTGAACCAAACCCAAGCAACATAATTCATAATGTAAAAATAAAAAAAGGTTAGATTTTTACCTGATTTGGGTTTTAATAATGACCCAAACAACTTGTGTATAGCCCACCAAATCCTTCAATCAATTGGGCTGTTAAAGGCCCAAAAGGAAAAATCTTTCCTTTTTCAAAAGTCTAATGCCGTTTGCCTTTCTTTCTCTTTTTTTTCCTTTTTGTTCTTTTTCTTTCTCTTTTTCTTTCTTTCTCTCTCAACCGTTCCCCCCTTATTCTCTCTTTCTTTTTCTTTTCTCTTTCTTCTTTCTTTCTCTTTCTTTCTTTCTTTCTCTCCTAGCCGCTCCCCCCTTTCTTCTCGCAGGCCACCCAAACCTTTTGTGCGCCGCTCAGATCCGGGATCACTCACCCCCTGTCTCTCCTTCCCTCGCTGAATAAATCCACACTCACTGGCTCTTTCGTATTTTCGTTTCTTTTATTTTTGTAAATTTTTTTTGATTTATGGATTGTGGATTGTGGTTCTTGGCTGCTAGATGTTTAGGATTTTTTTTTCTTTCGTTTTCTTTGGTTTTTTTTTTGAAACTTTTTCTTTTTTTGAATCTCGGTTTTCTTGCTCCTCAAATCATCATTTCTTTCAAAATCTTTTTGGTTCTTATAAAGTGTGGTTGTCCAAATTTTTTGACAACCAGAGGAAGCAATCATGCTCGGTTCAGCTTGAATCCCGGGTGGCCTTCAAGTCAAAACAAAATTTGCCAGACTGATCTCCAAATCTTAGCCACCGGAGGAGCATTTAATGCTCCGTTTTTGTTGATTGTGGAGGCCAAGTCTCCATATTCTTCTTATTTTATTTTATTTTATTTTTTATTCTTATTAGATTTATTTGTTTTTATTTTTTTCCTATTTTTATTTTTATTAAATAGGTGTCTACAATCACTTGGTGATCTTGTGTGTTATTTGAGAAAAGCATCAATTAATTCACTTAAAGTGCTAGACTCAAATTATTTGGTATTGTTTTATTTCAATTTAGTGTTTAAGAAATTCTTATTTTCAAAACACTTAAAGTAAACATTTTACTCTTTATTTCTTATTAGAATTCATTAAAATAAAACTTTCCTTTTTGAAGACTTTCCATTTTAATTCTTTCCATAATTAAAACTCCTTTTAATCTTGGAAACTTCTTTATTTTAGGTAAACTTCCTAAAATATATCTAAGACAACATTTTAATTTCTAACATTTAGAACATGAATTAGTTTCCTAAATTGTATGTTGTTCAAGTTACCTAAATGGTGACTTAACAAATTTTTGGAAACTTCTAGTCAAACCAAAATTTTAAGGAAAGCTCAATGCTATCACATAATAGGAATTTCTTTTGAAGTATGAAACTATTTCTCATGAATTTTTTAAATTAAAATACTATCCTTAATTTTAAAAATTTCTTTTTAAGTAGGAAACAATTTCCTATTTTATGAATCACCCAAAATTAAAATTCTATCCTTAATTTTAGGAATGGCTTTTAAAGTAGGAAACAAATTTTTTTTTATGGATCACTCAAAATTAAAATAGATGGTATTTAAGTACTTTTAAAACTCCATAAATCATGAGTCAAACTCATGAAAAAGCTGCTAAAAATTTTCAGCTAGTGTGTTTAACAATTCAACACAAAATTTATGAAGAATTAAGCCACCAAAATCGATCGTAGCTGTCTAAAATTTTATGCATTGAATCTTTATTGTTTTGGAACTCGAAAACATGATTTTTATGAACCTTTTTCATACTAAATCAAGTTTGGCTGAAACATGCAGAATAATTTAATTTATTAAAACTAATTTTTAACAATTAAAAACTACTTATAACACTTACCCAATGTTAGTTAAAAAAAAATTAGCACATTAGTCCCCAAAATACCTCAAAACTATTCACTTTTAACTTGGCTTCACAAGCCTTTTAATCCATTCATTAATTTTTCGACTAAACATAATTTTAAACCTTTTAAAACATGTTTTAATGAATCAATTACATACTGCCCAGATTTAGATTAAAACAGAAAAACAAATTTTAAAGAAAGCCTTTGAAATTGATATATACCAAATCAACACACAAATCAATCCTATTGATTATTGCCAAGAATCAAGCATGCTTATTATATGAAAACATTAAACAAAAGCTCTGATACCACTGCTGGGATTCAACCTCATGCTCAAACATAAAAATAATCAATAAATTAAAATTATAACGCAGCGGAATAATAAACTAGTATTAAATCAAATAAATAGTCGAATCCTATAGGATCAATGTTTGTATTTTTCATGTAACTTTCAAATTAATTATGAACACTCATAAGTTTAAGAGTTACATACCTTACTCTAGATATTGTAATCAAGAGCCAATTAAATCAAAATCTTTACTTCTTCACCTTTTGGATTTGTTAAATCTTTAGCCACCTAAGTGTTTGACCTTTAACAGTAATCCACACAGTGACTAAATAAGACATTCTCAAAAGTAGAATTTTACTTGTACTAGCACGTTTTGTTTTTAAAACAAAAGGACCAAAAGTTCTTACCGAATCTTATTTTTGTCAAACAAAGAAAATTATTTTTCTTTTCTTATTTTATGAAACAGCTGAGAAGTGGTTTTAGGCTTGTAGTTTTTTTTAGTTTGCTAATATAACATGTTTATATAGCCAAACTAAGTTGTAACTCTAAATATAACAATTTTATTTTAATTTAATTAAGTCTCTGAGTATTTAATTAATTTTTCACCTTATTTTGATCTCTTTTAATGAAGTCTAACTTAATTAATTATTCTTATTTAATCACAATCATGTCACTTAGTGTATGTGACCCATTAGGCTTCTAATATATTAGCAATAAATATAAATCATAATCAAATATCAATTTGATAATTAATTTATATTTATAGATCATGAGCGGCATCTAGCAATACATCATGACCACCAAAATGTCAGAGAGTCAATTAAAGAATTTGACAAAGCCCTTCAGTATTAGCCTCTTAGTGCAATACAATCTTTTCATCAAATATCCCGGATATGTCATTAAGCATGGCTTAGTGTCTACTCATAACATTCCATATTAGTTCTCATAATTCATGACTAACCTTAAAAATTTAAGAAACTAACTTCCTCAAATTCATCATGCTTTGGCCAAATACTTTATACAAGTTAATCACGAATTGAGAACAAGTAAGATACACCCTCTCATATCACTTGGGATGATGAATCCTCTCTTGACCACTCATTCACCTTTGCATGCTTCATGGCATACCCAAAAACACTCTGTTTAGGCATCTAGTCACCTCCAGACCCGTAAGAGTGAAATCAAAGTATGTCATTCCCCATACAAGATGAGATGGTGTCTCAAACCCAAGGACTAGTTGCATGACTATCACATGAGAACATTTTTCATAGACACTCAAGTGAAATACCAAATGGAGTTCTCATAACGGGTAATGTTTAGTGAACTTGTTCTTTAACAAGCACCTACATGTTATCCTCAAGTATTCCATATATTCAATTTATAAGATCGATTGCTTACTTCTCAAGGAATGAGGCTTAACATGTACCAGTCTTTGAGTATTGTCAATGCCTTGTCTTGACAATACAATGACTAGGAACAATTTTAAACGCATAGCTTTAATGTATAATGATCTCATAATTGTAACAACTTTACAATTCTCTTGCAAGGGCTTTATGTTCCATGGGCTTCATCTAATTAGTACTTAATAACTCAACAATTATTGCAGTAACATGAAGGAAAACCTCTATCATATATAATTATACGATTAAATATGCATTAAATGACAATATATATTCCTTGATCAATCCAATTGGCTCAAGGGCATATATCAATAGAAAATCCTCTCAAAAGCAACAAATTCCATGCTTTCTTCCCCCAAGCAAACAAAGTTGCCAAATAAATTACAATTGATTGAAACATTTTAGCATTCCATGTATGGATAGGAACACCAGACACTATCAACCAATATCTACATTTCCCTTCTTCCATATTCTCGTTCCATTCTATAGTTGCATAGCCATTGATTCAATTCCTCCCAATTATTCTTTTTGAAGTGCTCTAGTAAATCACCATCCCAAAACAAGACCAAGAATTTATCAGTTGAGATTCTCCTAATCTCCACACCCTTGATCCCTTTAGCTTTCAATTTGGTCAAAATTGATTCTGGGTCATTCCTCCCAAGGCCATTAAATTCCATTGCAAATTGCAACCATTGGAATATTCACCATCCACACAGGCTATGCACACTCGAGTATCTTCTAATTTCTTCAACATCTCCCTTACCACCTTAACATGGTTATCCACCGCATCACAACCACTCACCAACACTTCCAAGTAACTTCTTTTCTAACGTTAAGAACTATCCTTTACTAGTATGTCCTCCTTTGCGTTTCTGGTTTGCACCTGCGTCACTTTATTCACTCCTACAATACGTTTCTTCCATAAGGCAATCCTTGGATGAAACCTTGCAACATTTGCACCTTATTTAAAATCAAGTAGTCACTCACCATTGAGTCTTTGTGCTGCCCTTCGTGCTTCTTTAAAAGTGCTGAATTGAATAAATCCAAAGCATCTCCTTCGAACCAAACTCTTCCTAGGAATAAAGATATCCAATACATTGCCAAACCAAGCCCCAATATTACTCAACCAATATTTATGAACTCTCACAGGGATATTGTTAACAAAGACCATATGGATTTTGTTAAGAATTGGATTTCTTTGTTGATTCGTCACATTTGCCTGTCCCTTGTAGCCACATTTTGCCTTTAGCTAGTGCTATATGAAAAAAATATTAAAGAGGACAAAAGAGTACAACAATTGTTAGTGGTGAAAAATGGCCATTACACTATGTGGAAGCAAATTAAGTAATAGAGCTATACATTTTAAGCAAGGTTTCCAAATAACATGCATTTGCTTCCTAATCTTGAGGTTTTAGTTAAATAAACAAATCATTCTATCTTGAGAAATTTCTCGAGCCATTATAACGAAGAATACGTAGAAACAAATCAAGTAATATAGTTATATTAAGCAAGAATTTCAAACTAACATTAATATAAAAAGTTTTGAAAATTTTGAAGTAAATCACTTTTAATACTTTTAAAGTTGACACTTTAATATGGAGAACATATAACTCTATTATAACTTTACATTAATGCATGTGCCAGTTTATTCTTATCTTTTTAGCCTTACATTTATTCACATGCTATGAACACATGATGACATATAGACTTAACTTCAAGCATGTGATAGGAATTTAAAATTAGGCCTAATCACTTATGATCGTTGGTTAAGATAGTTTTTGATTTGGTGCTTTTTCATTTTTGTAAAGAGCTTAGTGCATTCATTTTCTTGTGATACATAAAACCTAGGCAGATAGGCTGTGACCCAAACCCTAGGCTAAGGCTAAGGCTAAGTGCTCATATGTGCTGTACCTCCTTTCACCTTACTAAACAGGGGATTTAGCACATTCTAGATAAGGTTAATGAAAAGATTATTAATACTCCACTTCAAAACTTTTTATCATAAATGTCAAGGAACTAACTGAATAAATTAGAACTTGTTGCTTCATTTGTTACCTTAAGTTTCACGTTATTCGTCCTTCCCCATTTATCTTTCCATCAACAATTATCGGTATCAAGGCTTTTTAAAATTACTCGCTATTCCTCTTTATCTCCTCTATTCTTCGTCTTGTTACTATAGGTACATGACATTATCTCCTCTATCCTTAGAGAAGGAATCCCCACAAATTTTTTATTTTTTCTTCCCCTTTCAAAACTTTCCTAGCTTTGGGTTAAAGTTTAAGGTACATCCGAGAAAGTAAAATTACTTATAATTGAATAAATATATAGTTGGTTGCTATTTGCTAACTATTTGGATTAAATATTACATGCACACCTAAGAATATTACAGTGGTATAACAACTCACAAACCGAGAATTTGCAAAACATTAGTAATGAACTTCAACCCTTAAATTTTCTCGAAGGAAAAAGAGAAATTGGTATCCTATATCTTGGATCGAACTTTCTGTATGAGCTCTCTCCTCAATATCTTTCCCGAGGCTGACCTTGGGACACTATTGAGAAAAGTGACTCTTCTCAATCTTTTGTAAGGTGCAACCTGTGGGAATCAAAGACTTATAATATGTCAGAGTAGAAAAACTTATGAGCCCAAACAGTGTGAGACCTAAAGAGCAGGATCTCATTACCTTTTCTGCAATGAAAATTTTAACATCATCTTCATTTAGTGAGCTGTTGGGAGCGCGAACAATATATGCTATCGGAACCTCTCCAGCTTTAACATCAGGAAATCTAAAAAAGAGGGAGACAATTAGTAATCTAATTCCCATGTTGTTGTTGGCAAAGAAACATATCCAATTTCCAGGCTACTTACGGAATGACGACAACATCCACAATTTCAGGATGAGAAAGTAGCAATCCTTCAAGCTCTGCCGGTGCGACCTGACAAACAGCCGTATGAAAAGATAAAATAAGTTCATTTAGAAGAAGTAGAGAACAGAAACATGACTACATTTGACAATGTCTGAAATATTACCTGAAAACCGTTACATTTTATAAGCTCCTTTATCCTGTCTACAACAAATAATTGTCCTTGTTCATCAAAATATCCAAGATCCCCAGTACGCAGCCATCCTTTTTCATCCATAGCTAGCTTTGTAGCCTTTGGATTGTTAAAATAGCCTGAAAAAAAAAATCATAAATCATAACTATAAAAGGAAAATCCAGTCATGATTTTGTAGCCCAACAGGTTCGACAACTATATCAATCATTCTCTCTCCCCTTTTGTTTTTCAAATGGTGAGTTGGGTTGTCAATTATTACTCTAAAACGACATTCATTTTGTGGGAACACCCGTATCAGGTTAGTAGTAGTATAGACTGAGTGATTTGCAATCATGGTTATCATGAATTTGGTTTGTAGAGTTTGTGAGATAATATATTAATATTTTTTAATTTATATAGTCAACAAATTTAAGGTTATTAGATAAAAGGACAAAGATGCAGGTCTCGTAAATTGAAAGCAAAGAAATTCATATAGATCATTCGCATTGACACTCGCATTCGGCCCCATGACTACTTGATCATTCTCCCATACAAGACTAGAGACCTCTAAATAAGAAGAATTTGTTATAAGGGCAATAAATTGAGTCCTTTCTTAAAGATTATGGCAAACCAAAGACAGGATTATACACCTAATAAAGCTCATGTACCTTGCATGATAGTCGGTCCTCGAATCCATATTTCTCCTATCTGATGTGGTGGGAGGGGTTTCATTGTATTGACACTAACAATTTTGGATTCTATTACAGGCATGAGTGTTCCAGTTGAACCCGAAAAACGACGCCCTTCCTTAGGATTCTCCAATGAAATTTTTCCGCAAGCTTCTGTCATACCATATCCCTGCACGATGTTATGTTATTTCGGATCATGATGCATAGGTACTTTGTTTTACAACAACCCACTTTGATCATAAAATAATGCAAATGTTACGAGATGTCAATGCAAATTTTTAAGAGGGACAAGCCTATTAGCTAGAACGAATTGGACCCAAATTTTTTTAAAGTTAATTATACATGAAATGTATAGTATTAAATAATTTAAGGTTTATCAATATTTCCCTTTCAATTCACTACATCCCATCCCAAGAGGCAATAGCTAAAAGCAGAGTGAGGTGTACGCAACTGTTTGGCCCATCTGTTCTATCTCTTCATAATATGTCTATTTTTTATCTACCGTCCACTTCCTTTTTCCTGTTGCTTTGCTACTTCATAAGATATTTTCAACTATGTAAGTTTTTCCTTTTAAAATTGTTTTTCTGCTTTTCCCTTATTGCTTTTATGTTGCTTTTCTATTCCTTTACGTCCTTAACTTCTTCAACATTTTTTTACAGAGATCTCAATTTTCCAAAAAATTCCTTACAAACTTGAAAAAAAAAATTAACCAAACAAAAGTCATAACATGTACAAGAGGTTAACGCAACTTTAAAAAATAAAATAAAAACTCTTATTAAGTATTTTTTTTATTGATTTCCTACTTTTCTTTTGCTTGGCTGTTGCTTTCTATCTACACTAATATTTTAGCCTTTTTAAGTTTTTCTTTCGATTAATTCTTAAGATTTTTAATAGTTTTACTTTTACGTTTGTTCAATTTTATATTTTGTTTTTTAAAGTTATGTTGAAAGACCTTTTGCCACGTTTCATCCGATTTTATTTTATTTTTTAAAGTTACATTAATAGTTGAAAAAACATATAACCGTGTTCGTTGAATTTAACTCTACTGCTTATTAACTATTTACCATCTCGTAAAAGAGAAAAGGCTAGTGACAAAAAAATAAAGAGGAGGCACGGGAGCGGGCACAGTAAAGGGGCAGATGATTTGTATCCATATGTCAGGTGTCCAAATAAGTACCTGAAAAATCTCAACGTGGGCCAAATTCTTGGCACATGTCTCTATTACGTCTCCGCTCAGTGGGGCTGCACTAGAGATGATTTGCCTCAATGATGACAAATCATGCTTCGTCACCTCCCCTCGCTTTGCTAACGAGACCATGACCGGAGGCACCGCAAACAAAAGAGTGACCCCGAACTTCTCCACCGCAGCCAAAACCTTCTCGAGCTCAAACTTCGCCATGGAAACCAGTACATTTCCTCTTCTCAATTGTGCAAATGATAACACCGAACCAAATCCATGAAACATTGGCAAGAAACACAAACACACAACCCTTCCTTCATTGTACCGGTCTTGATCCGCAGTAAAATTCAAGGACGACGCGATAAAATTTTTATGAGTAAGCATCACCCCTTTACTTGTTCCGGTTGTACCAGACGAGTACATCAATGCTGCCACATCATTTTGCCTCACAACGTAGGGTCGAAAATTCGAAGGTGGAGTATATTTTTGTATTACATCGGAGTAGTAAGAGAATTTAGGATTTTGTGAGAAGTCTAGGAAGAGGTTGGTGGAGCTTGATGATGATTGTAAGAAAATCAATGGAACATTAAATTGGTGGACTTTGCTATAAAGTTCAGGGATTGTGATGATAAGTTTAGGTCTGCAATCATTGACTTGTTTCGATATCTCATTGAATGTGAAAGAAGGGTTGGCTGTGGTGGCGATGGCACCAAGGGAGATGATTGCAAGGAAAGAAATGGGGAAGCGGATTGAGTTCGGAGCAAGGATGAGAACGACATCGCTTTTAGCAATGTGGAACTGGTGGTGCAATGCATAAGCCAGACTTGAGACTTGAGCTTTGAGTTGGAGAAAAGTTAAGGTTTCATTTGAATTAGAAGAATCGATGAGAGCGGTTTCGTGAGGAATGGAGGAAGTGGATTCGAATATGAAGGAGGTGAGGGAGAGTTCAGGGTTTGTTGGGAGCTTGATAGGGGGCCTTGGGGAAGTGTATGTTTGGGTTTTTGGATTGAATGATTTCGCCATGGCGAGGGTTTGTTTGCAGGAGATAGGATTTGGGCTTTGAGATGCTTGTTTCTTGGATGACTTGAATAAAGTTTGTGAAAGTAAAAATAAACAGTTGTAAAGTGGGGTTACATCCACTTGCCAAAAGTAATTAAACAGATTTATTAAGTTTGATTTCTTTTTTCTTAGATTGTATCGTTCTTTGGTACAGAATAGATATCTAAACATTCATACTCTACACAACTTGTCGCTTGTTGATTGGTGGTGGTGGCTGGTCATTAGGCTTTCCCATTTTCATCTTCCCAACATGCAATTTTTTGATAAAATACTTCATTTTTTCATTTTTAGTTATAATTTTGTATAAGTTTATTAATAAAAAATATTAAAAATTTAAATTATACTTTTTTCTTTGTTAATTTAAAATATTATTATTATATATTTTTAAAAAAATTGAAGGAGCGCCAGATCCCTTAGGGAGCACCGATTGGTTCCCCCATCTTATTGTTTTTTTGAAAAAAATTATATAATAATAATTTTTAAAATTAATAAAATATAAAATTATTTTTTTAATATTATCACATTATTAAATTAATAAAAATGTTAATATTTGATTAACGTTAAGATAGAATATCCACTTCAAAAACTAACGAACTCGTCTTATATTTCGATTAAATCTGCACGACGACGGCCCAAGAAAGAAATTTGATTCTCCTAGTTAATTGTCGGTAGTCGACACCTTTTAATGGTTGAAACTGTTTGTTTTCATCTAATAATTGAGAGTTTTTATGTTAGTTGTTGGAAAAAGATTGGCTTCCTTTGTCCATGGAAGATTTCCATGATATTCTAGCTTTTTTGGCGGTACTTCCTCTCTGTATGTCTTTTACTTTGATGTCTTGTGACAATGCACTAGAAAAAGACAATATAACCTGCATAGACATGCTTATTATGTTGGGACAATTTGGAGATTAAAAAGGTTATTACATGAAAAGTTGTCTTGTGACACATCAACAAGATATGATTATTGCCCCCCAAAAAACAGTGTGATTGGATGTTTTATGTCAAGTTATTTGCTTGGATATTGGTACTTATAAACTATTTGAGTTATCAACTTTTTATGAAAGGATCAAGCTCTGATTAAGCTTTTCTTTATTTGGGTGTGGTTCATGGCTCATGCAAAAAGATAAGAGCTTATGTTTGCATATTTAGACTCTTCCTAACGCTAGTTTTTTTAACAAATTAATGAGGACATTTTTTTATTTAATAATTACTTGCATGATCAGCTACCATGAAGCTCTTGAAGGTCTGGTACAAGATGGATGATTAATTACGCTTTATGAAGAGAATTAAATAAGCTATAACTTAAGTATGTTGATTTAAGTAGGAGCCTGGAAATTGATGCTAACTCACTAACAAACATCCAGAAGCAAATGAATAACTTAATGTGGTTGAATCTTATAATTTCCACAAAGATAGATTAAAATCTCATGGATGATCAGTAGGTGCAACACCTTTTGACCTTTTACACCCCACTAGAAAAGACATTCCCAGAAACTCTTTCCCCATATCTTTAAAACCCCATTTGTAGATTTTTGATGTTAATAAATAATGCCTATAGCTGGCAAAACCCATTAAATCTAACCAAAGATGGCACAAGAAAACAAAATGGTGAAAAGGTCAATGGATTCATCTTTTTCAATAATATTTTGCTTTTCTCTGTTTCTCATGGGAGATAAACAAAACAGCTAAACCCATTAGCCAATCAAATTGATAAACCCAAGGCATCATTATCCTGAGATCATATGATTTTGTAGCTCCTTGGACTGCTTCCCCATGAGGATTCTCTGCCACTTTGCATTATACAAATGACCTTGAATTTTCTCCTTTTGTTATATCTCAGTTCCCCCAAGTTGGATTTGTTTATCATTTCCCTCATTTTCTAATCAAGCTTTTTGCCTCTCCATACCGCACCAATCCTAATCACTTGGGTACTCAATAATTGAAACCTGCCTCACATCTGTTATGGTGCCGATCGTCAACCATTGAAACTCCAAATTTTGCAGCAGCATGTTTTGCTCACTGCAAAAATAATATATGTGATGAAATAAATTCATCTGTTTTACTCTTCAATCCTACAAATATCATGCATTAATCAATGAAGATCAATAACATGTAATATAATAGAACGTGTACCATCCCCTCCTATTTTAACTAATTGTAGGCAAAAAATATAAACTATACATCACTTTTGGCTTAATCAGCCTACAATATTTCATAGAATATTAATTTATATTGCACTCTCTCTCTCTCTTTCTCTCTCTCTCTCTCTATATATATATATATATATAGATAATCTTCAGACTTGTTTAAGAAGACTTAGATTAGGATTAACATCAAGCCATTTTTAAATCTTGAGGGATAATATCCACAAAGATATATACAAAGACCGTCGACCTTGGGTTTGACTAGATTCAAAGTTAATCAATGAGAATTCATTTAAAAGAAAACATTTTAGAAATAGGAAATTGATAAAAAAAAATTGGATTAAACAAGTTGAACGCTTAGTTTTCAAGTTTTGGTCCTTGAAAAAGATGATAGCTTCTCTGGTTTGATGACAATTAAACAATTATTTCTGAATTGTTGCAGTAAAAATACTCTAGCCTATAGTAGCACATACATCATTTCCCGAAAAGAAAAGCACAGAGGAAACTTTTTCACCATGTACTGTCAAAAAACTGTTTCCATCAGAAATCCACCCCCAAAGCACATAAGTCATGTCTAAATCTGAAATCTTGAACCCATTCCCTCCCCTCACCCTTCAAATCCATCTGATTTTACATACAGTCATAGTCAGATCAATAGTACATAACTTTTTCTTCTGTCTTATGTAGACACTAAAAAATTATAATAAAACTTTATTAAAAAAAAAGAGAAAATCAAAAAAATCAAAAATCAAAAAACAAAAAACAAAAATCATAAACAAAAAATAATTAAAAATAATAATAAAAATAGAAGAGAGAGAGGGGTACGACTGGCAGGGTGCAGACACACCCTGCCAAGCACCACCCTTTCTTTGTTAGACACGTGAAAAACTCGCGTCTAGCAAAATAATGAGAGCATGCCCCCTCCAGAGGTCAAGAACCGAGTATAAAGGGGAGGGGGGCACTGTAGCAAAAAGGGTAATCCAGAGCCAAAAATCTAAAAAACAAACAATTCAAAAATCCTAACTTTTCTAGCAACCGAGAGCAGCCACAATAACCAGAAAAAGCCAAGAACGAGCAATCGAAAAAACCTAAAAAGCCTCTAGCAATCGAATACCACAACAAAAAATTTTCTTTACTCTTCTAACAGCCAAGAAAACAACCACAATCCACAATAAAAAATATAGTACAAAAAAATATAATGAGAGGAGATGGGTAGTTTGATTGGAGAGTCTTTTGGTTTGATTATTTTAGGGGCAGATTCTGATTTTTGGGAGGTTTTTGGCTTAAGTAACCGGCCCCCAAAGATTGGGTTTTGTTGTCGCTTGTGATAGCAAAGAAAAGAGAGAGGAAAAGTTTTGGGTTAGTCACCGACGTAAGGAAGGGACTGAGAGAGGGAGACCCGATCATTTGGGTTGCCACCAATGATAGTAGAAGGGGAAAGAAGGTGTTGGGTCACCGATCGGCGGTAAGGTTAAGGAGTTTAGTTACCGTCGATCAGGTGAAAAAGAGCTTGGGGTTCGACGCCGACGAAGTGAGAGAGAAAAGGCTTGGGAGTTTAGTCGCCGCTGTTTGATGGTGCTGCCGACCATCACGGCACCAGATCCGACGAAAGGCAACCCACAGCTCCTGAAGGTTGTCGTCGGTGAGGGATTATTTTAGAGAGAGAAGAGAGAGTTCGATGGGTAGAGAGAGAAGTTGAAGAGAGAAAATGGGAAGAAAGGAAGAAAATGAAGCTTAAAAAGCTAAGAGTTAGGGCATGTGAAACGGCGTAGTTTTGGGCACCAGGGGGCTGTTGAGTAGGGGACCAACACGATGCGTTTTGATAAGAGGCCACGCCGTCCTTAGGGAGGCAGTTTAGTTGGAGTAGGCCGGCATTTGGGCCGCTCCTAACCCGCCAAGGTAAATCCCTAACTCTTTTGAGAATCTGTTTGTTGGCCCATTTTACATTTTTTTTAGGAATATTAGGTAGAATTAACTATAAATTATTATAGTGTAAAATTTTATTTTTTGCCTTCTTTTCTTCATGGTATTTTAGACTTAGGAGATTAATAAAAATAGGAGAATGTAGAAATAATAAAGAATAAAAAATAAAAAAAATAATAAAATATTTTTAGAAAATGTTTAGTTATACAAAGAATTTAAGCTTAGGAAAATATATACTACAAATATAAAGAAAAATAAAAAAAATAATAAAAATAATACAGAAATGAATGGAGTAAATGGTAGGCTAAAGATTTATATATAGATTAAATTAAGAAATTAGAAATTATTGGATTAAGTATTAAAGTAATAAAAAAGGTATGAGAATCAATCTTAGAAAATTAACTCCTAAAAAATAGAAAATAATAATAATAATAATAATAATAATAATTCATGACATTAACTATAAGTCTAATATACCGATGATGGGATGATCAGTCGAGATGCGAGAAGTCGCAATCTTGGGTCGATTTTTCCTAGGTTCGGAATCCGAATTAAGGCTCCACCAGTACGATGGGAGGGCTTCGATTTCAAGATCTCAAAATTTTTATGAAAAAAATAACAACATAAAATCATTCAAGAAATAATAAATAAATAAATAATAGATGAAAAAGAAGAATATAAAAAATAATAATAATAAAAAATAAAATAAAAGATATAATAATAAAAAATAATAAAGAATATAAAATATAAAATAATAAAAATAGTAAAAAAATGATGAGATTTTTGTTCACTAAAATAACATGGAATCATGAACAATTTATAAAGTATCCAATTATAAAAAAAAGGAAATATAGGAGAAACTTAGGATAAGAAAAAAATATAATAATAATAAAAAATAATAAAATAAGAATAAATTTCAAAAAGCATATCATATGTTTCCATCGCATCATGCACATCATGGTATTATGATATTTTTGTTCTCGAGCATAAGTCTCGATGATGGGATTTTTCGAAGATCTTGCGAAGGCGGGTATTTCTCGAAAAGTTTTCTAAGTGAAAAGATGTCCCCGAGCCTCACAGTATGATGGGAGGGCTCGAAAAATATCTTTAATAAAAGGTTTTCTCTCGTATTAGGTTCATATTCACGAAAATATTATTTTTAAAGAAAAACGTACGATAACTCCGATGATGAGAATTATTCGTTAAATTTGCGAATGTGAGTTTCTCGGATAATTTCTTAGGTGAGAGAACACCCCGGATCCTACCAGTATGATGGGCGGATTCGAGAGAACGTCCTCGATAAAAGGTTATTCGTCCGACATATTTTCATCCCACGCCATGCATTTCATCTTGCCTCACATTTGCACTTCATTTTAGAATCAAATAAAATAATTTAATAAAATTGGAGATAAAATAAGTAAATTATAGCTAAGGAAATAAAATGAACTAAAAAAAATAAAACCTAATAGGATAATTTAAAAATGGTACCGTTCATGGAACGGGCGTTCCGGGGGCGCTAATCCTTCCCCGGGCGTAACCGTACTCCAGAACCTAGATCTCGAAAAATGTAGACCAGTTTAAGATTCTTTCGGCGGGCTTAAATCTAATTAAGACTCTGTCGATTAGAATCGAGTCAATAGGTGGCCAATCACACCTAGTAAAAAAGATTGGTGGCGACTCCTAGTTTTAGAGTTTTCATCGCGTCTGGCGATCGGGTTCCCGGACTCGCTTGTTAAGACAGTTGGCGACTCCACTGGGGACTGTCGAGAGTCGAACCATTAAATAATAATAGGTTATCCAAGGTTTTAAATAATTCAATGTTTTCTTAGTATTAATGACTTGCTCTGCATATTTTGTTTGATGCATTTTTTTATTTTGTACTTTATTGCTTTTAATAATTGTGGGGATTTAGGATAGAGGGATGTGAGATTATTGGTCCAAAATCGATGTCTTCCTTCACACACACAGCACATTTTGCATTCATGCATAAGCCCTCTACTCGGGTTATGTCCATATTTAAGAGGGAGTTTAGTAGCTACGCTCTCGTGAAGTGATAACCTCCGCACGGGCTAGTGAAGACTTCCACTCAGATTGAACCTAGTCCGTTCGAAGCCTGTAATGGGTGAGGACTGGGGTGCCTTACTAGTCCGCATGGATGACAATGAGGAATGATTTGGGAACCTTTAGCTCCGTTTGTAACCCAAACTCAGCATATAGAAAATTGCAAGTAACCTTCCTTTAGGTAGAGCCATTCCAACATACTGTGAAGGAGGTACCCTTAAATAGGAACACATGAAGGAATACTTCTCAGTCTCTCTATTTTGACTTCTTGCATAACATTATGGAAATAAAAAAAAAAAGAGAAAAAAAGTAAGGAAAAGGAAACAAACAAAGTCTTTTCTTTTATTTCTTTTGTTCTTTAAAAATTATGAAAATGAATAAACAAATAAAAAAAGAATAAAGAATTAAGAACGATGTTTCTGTTAATTGTTTTTTCTTGTAAAAATAAAAAAAGAGGAAAAAGAACTAAAAAAAAAGGAAAGACAAAGATCTTCCATTTAAATAGGAATGAAAAAAGAAATAAAAAGGGTTTTTCATTTTTTTCATTACGTTCAAAAAAAAAGAGAAAAAGGAAAAAAAGGATTTTAATTTTGAATAGATCTTCCACTTTTCATTTTCACATGATTTTTAAATGGTTTTTATTGTGCTCGCATTGCATGTACAGTGTTTAAATTTTCTTACATTTTGGGGGTACTCCATTGCATATTATTTCATCTATTCATCAAAGCATTATTGCATTTCATGCATTCATACACATGACATTTTTGCATCCATATCCAGATATTCATCTTTTCTTTATTTCTAGCCATATTTATTCCCATAATAAAGAACCACACAGTTTTATTAGGTTTGAAGGAAATAGAATAAATCCACATTTATGGAAAACATCTAGAAAGGTTTCAGTCAAATTTCGAAACTCCTTTTCTAATTTATTTGAGTTAAAGGGGTTGAAGGATATGGAACATCAATTGGAAGCAAAGATAAGTGCATTAGAGCGCAACCAAGAAGAGTTCGAATATGATTTTCGAGAGATGAAAGGACAAATTGCTAAATTGATGGAAATGGTTGAACGTCTCAACAAAACCAATGAAATTCACCCTTAAGAATTTCAATCGCTTCAAGCTGAACCACATCTCAAGCAACCATTGAAGGAAGGCCAATTTGTCCTTGATATGACCAACATTTCACTCAGTGACCCAAGTCAAGATCTGGGTTTGGAAAAAGTTATGAAAGGGATGGACGAGTTGAATATGCAGATGGTTGAATTGAAGAGCTCAATATCCAAGATGGGACCTCTAAGCTCTGCACCACCTTTAAACAGTGGTTTGCCACCGAGCACATACTTCCAACCTACCCCTTTTCGACCAACTTTTCAACCCATGACCATTGGTCTGCGTCCAAGTTTTCACCCTTGCCCAAACACCTTTCGACCACTTGTTCAACAACCTCCTCGAGCCTAATTGTTCACACCATCACCAACCACCCCTGCTCCTAGCCTAGGTGTCATCCAAAAACAATCCAAAAAGAAACTACATAAAAAGTTGGATCCCATTCCCATTTCTTATGGAGAAAATTTTCACCAATTGGTTCTAGATCATTTTGTTGCTGCTATGCCTATAGAACCCTTGAAACCTCCATATCCAAAGTGGTACAATCCAAATGCAAGATGCAATTATCATGGTGGAGTCATGGGACATTCCATTAAAGATTGTACTGCATTCAAGCATAAGGTGCAAACATTGATAGATGTAAAGTGGTTTGATCTAGCAAAGATGGTCGGGCAGCGTGATAAGGTGTCCAAATAGGTGTCTAAGTGGCAAAAATGGGCTTTATTAGGACTTTTTCTTTTTGAGTAAAGGTTTTTAGGTTTTAGGACATTTAATGTTTAGACATGGTTATGCTTAATTTCTTTTGAAGTTTGTAAAAAATGGATTTATGATAGTGAACAATTATCAGAAAATGAATGTGTTCCTTGAATGATGTAAGAAAATTATCACAGTTTGGATCAAACGTATCAATGATTGACTTTTCAGATTGTATTTAAGCATATTCTGAATTTTGTTTCATTACAAAAAAAAAAAACCACACAAAAAAAATGATGATTAATGGAAAAATAAATGTTTTACACAACTTAGATTTTGTTGTAATCTCATCATGCATAAAAAGTGCCCCGAATCATTCATCATCTATTGACTCATAAGTCATCTTGTCATGCATTTAAACATCCATTGATTTGGACACCCATGCATTTATCATTCATCCACCTTTTTATAAGTACTGTCATTTGACTTCGTTACATACAATGAAAAGAGAGGCAACAATGTCATTGGTTTCATGGAATAAAAGATCTTTTTCCAAGTTTTGTACAAAGAAGGAGTACATTTAGGAAGATCTCTAGTAAAGAAGAACTTATCACTCAATCTAATTTGTTTCCATTTTGTGAAAAGATAAAAGCTCGAGAAAGCCCTTTGGCTGTTTGTGTGATACGTGGACTCAAATTAGAATCATGAGAGATGAACAGTCAAAACGAATGGACGAGATTAAGAAATGTTAGGACAAGATAAAGGAACAGTTGGAAAGGTTAATGGAGATGATTACTAGTAAAGAGGAAAGGTCTTTCGAAGGATTATTAGGTTTGCAAAGATAGAGCCAATTGCAGATGAAAGGGCAAACTATGTCGTTTCCAAGGGTAAATTTCTTTGACCCAACTCCTATTCCTGACTTAGATAACCCTAGAAAGCAAGAAAAATTAAAAGTAGAATCTTCTGAGCTAAAGAAAAAATTACAAATGCAACAAAAGCATGACCTTTTGGATGAGTGCCTTAAAGCTATTGAAGGGATGGACATCTATGGTTCTATTGATGCAATAGAATTGTGTTTGGTACTTGATGTGATCATCCCACCTAAGTTCAAAGTACCAGATTTTGAGAAATATGATGGAACCAAATGCCCAAAGGCCCATATTGTTATGTATTGTCAGAAAATGGTTGCACATGCACATGATGATAAACTCTTGATTCATTGTTTTCAAAATAGCCTAACAAAGTCTGTAGCTAAATGGTATGCTCAATTGGATATGAATCACATCAGTTCTTGGAAAGATCTTGCAAGAGCATTCGTAGTCCGATACAAACATGTTTTGGACATGGCCTCGGATAGGCTTTCTTTGCAAAACATGGAGAAGAGAGACACTGAGAGTTTTAAGGAATACGCTCAAAAATGGAGAGATGTTGTTGCACAGGTTCAACTACCTCTCACTGCAAAAGAAACAACAATGTTTTTATTGGTACTTTACCACCACCATACCATGATAGGCTAATCGAAAATGTTACTAGGAACTTCACTAACATAGTGATTTCAGGAGAGATGATTGAGAATGCAATTAAGAAGGGTAAAATCAAAGAGAATAGTGTTAGTAGCATGGAAAATTGTAATGCCTCAAAGAAAATGAGAGGGGAGGCACGAGTTATCACATGTGAAAAGCAACCATAAGGCATCAATCCATACCATCTTCATTCTACATACCAACCTTCTTACCCCGCTCGGAATCATATTTCCCATAGCCTGTATCCTTATCAATCAATTTCGCAACCAATTTTTCATCTAAGAGCACCCACACCTCCATTTATGCCTCAATCATTGCCAAAACCCAACCTTCGCCAATTGCCCATGCCAATCTCAAAACTTTTGCGTATACTAATTGAGAATCAATACCTCAGTCTGGTGCCAATGAAGACAATTCCAAACCCATCGCCAAAGAATTATAACCCTAATGCTAAATGTGACTATCACATGGGGGCAATTGGACACTCAATAGAGAAATGTAAGCAATTAAAAGAGAAAATCGAAAATCTCATCAAGGATGGCAGTTTGACTCTTGAGCTTATAGAACGTTGGAAATCGGTTGTGCCATAGAGTGGGCTCTTGTTTGGAAGTTGAAAAAGCCTCATGTCTCAAGCAAATTACTTGTAGGAAAAATGGATGATTCAGAGTTCTTATTTTGTAGTTAGATGCATGGCATGAGTACGATTTTGTTAAGAGTTGTAATTGAAGCATTAATGTTTTTGTTGAATGAAAATTTTTGAAGTTTTATGATATGATATAATTGATTCAATAAAGGTTTGATAACATGTTTTCAAGATAAAAAAAAATACTAAAAAAAACAACAACAACAAAAAGAGAAAGAAAGAAAGAAGGGTCATAAATGAAAAAAGGTTTTAGGCAATAAAATGTGCACATGATCTCGAAAGAATTGATAGTTACTGTTTGGAACAAACTTGTCCTTGCAACATTTTCTAACCATTTCTTCAAACACTTTGGAGCCTAAGACCATTCAAATAAGGATATTCAAGAACTTGAGTCCAAAAGGAAACAAAGTTTTGAAGGTTTATTAACCTTATAATGTGATACCAAAAGACAATGATCTTTGTCTAGGCAATGACCAATGTTATAATTGATTGTTTTGTAAAATTTTTCTTTAAAAATCAAGCAAATCAGGCACTCTTGTAAAGACTCTGAATGTGGTAGGTTAATAAATGTCAAGACTATGCTAAAATCTCAAATATGCCAAAACCTCTCAAATTTCTTTCAACTATATGCCAAATGTCAACCTTTCAAAACCATCTTTGATCTTATTCTGGTACATGATGACCAAAAACAAGATTACCCAATACCTTTAAGACACTTTGGCTTTAAAAATAGTCTTTTTTCCCCTCTTATTTAGCAAAAGTGTTTCTTAAAAGAGTTGATCATGATAAGGTGTTCTGATATTAGATCTTTGAAGGCTTCTAAGGAACCTTTATTATTAAGAGTGGTCTTTTGAGCCTTCATTTGAGTGGTTGATTAAGAAAGAAAACATTCTTGATGAATCTTTTCACTTTGGAAAGGTTGATCCAATCTTCAGTTGTGAAGTGAGAAAAAGAAAAAAAGAAAAACAGAAAGTGAGTGAATGGCGAGGAAAGTTGATAGTGACATTATGTCACGACCCGGAACTCCTATCGAGCCCGTGACAACAGTCGCAAAGCCTCGACATACATTATTCACCCCGAATGCCAATCGAAACCTCGCAAGGCTCTCGTATCAGCTTTCGCACTTCCCCGGTGAGCAATAGTTATTAAATCTCGCATTTGAAGAAATCAATAGTTGTTTCCAAATCAAAACAATAAAATATTATTTTTTGGCTCACAGGGGCATTTTCATCATTTTTCTTTGAAAATATCGAAACCCACCAAAAACATGGTGTGTGGGCGAAAAAAACATGTTTCATAATTAAAAGTAAATTTAGATGTCTAAAATAATTATTTGAAATGAAATTATAATTGTTTGAATAAAATAATAATATTTAATAAAATATTCTATTTTTTAAATAAAAAACAATATTATAGAAAAATCCGTAATTTAATATCTGTAGTGTAAAAGCTAAATATATTCATACGTACTTTAAAGCAGATAACTGAAGTATAAAACTTCTTTTACAGTGACACGTGGACCCCAACTAACCAATAAGGTGCTAGTCTGTGAACCTACAATTTTGTCGATGCAAGGCTAATTGAAGTCCTTAATGGAATCGGCTATCTACCTGCTATCTTGAGCCTGAAATGTAGAGAATTGAGAGTGGTGAGATTATAAAATCCCACTGAGTAAACAGATACCATCTAAATCATATAAAGTTGAGTAAATGGAGACAATTAAGATATTTCATTTCAGTATGTTTTTCATAACATCAATAATCAATTTACTCAAATAATTAACTTGGCTTATATATTTCACAAAACTTGGCTCCTGCCAAAATCATTCCAGAGGATGCCTTGGCTTAGGCATTTGACTGAGACCACCAAGACTGTTAAATGTCTTTACATCCGAAATTCTAGCCATGCCTTGGCGTTGGCTGAGTCTCACTCTCACGCAGTGGTCCACGTGAAGTGCACTCAAATCTTTACCTCCAAAGATACCCTCCACACAGCTCTCCGATCGAGGTAAGGTATATATGATTTTGTGCCCCCTCTCTTAGGCTGGTCCACAGAACCTCCACTGTAGGGATTATGAATTATTTTATCTACCACCTGATTTATAAAATCTTTTTCTGCATGACATGACAATTTATTGCAACCTAGCCTTTCAAGGTTGAATACACAATACAAATAATTCTAACACCAAAATCAGTTTAGCCATTCATGATCATATATTGTCATAAGCCATTCAATTTAAAACCATAAATTTACAACACAAGTAGGTAGTCTCCAATTACTCTATTTTCAAAACCAGTATTCAATTTTCCAGAAAATTTATAAAATCATTTCATAAAAGCACAATTTCTCCTAAAACATAGCAATTTATCATTTAAACTCATTTTTCGTAAAATCATACAATTGTATAAAACTACTCTAAATAATTAAGACGATAATAAGTTCACACAAAGTTCTAGGAGTCGATGTACTCCTAACCCCAGTCTTCAAACATAATCTCTGTACTTTTACCAGTGTAATTTGCTCACCACCTATCCACAATATACAATACATAATTCACCACATTAATGCTTGACCATTATAAATCAATTCAGGCTCGGTGTATATGCATAATATAACATGCAACTTATCCGACTACCGCTTAAATGCGGTGCTGACCTAATTCGGCCTATTACCCGATTAAATTACTAATGCATCTAATTTAATCCCAAATTACTCCATTTCTTTTCTAATACCTAAATCCACCAAACATTATTCAAATAACACCAATTTCAGCATCAAAACCTTCCCATTTCTTCACAGAAAAATTCGACCATTACAGTGCACTAACACCGTGATTTTTCCTACTTAATTTTCTCTCCATAATTCATTAATTCCTACACCAAAAACTATTATTTCTTAATCAAATCACCTAGAATAACATCCCATTCTTCCTCATTATTCACTTAGAGAATTCGGCTAAGGCTAGGTAATGGGAAAAATGAACGTTTTTCTACATATTTTGTTTACTAACATGCTAAACTAACACTAAACACTAACATATATCAAAATCAAATCAATCCAATAATTTTCTCTCTCTAGACCCATATGACCAGCCATGAAATCACCATGAAAACATGAAATTTAATCATGGAAAGTAAGGAGAAATGCTTGGGAATAAGAAAACTCAAACTTAATAGAAAAAATCTTACCTTTTTCACTTAATTTCCTTGAAAATTCACACTTTTTCTTTGATTTTCTCTCTCTAGGGTTTGGTTTTTATTTTCTCTCTCTTCTTGCTGGTTTGACCGACCATGGGGTGGAAGATGGGCTGGTTTTTGTGCCTTTTAAAAAGAAAAAATAATAAATTAATAAAGACATGACACGTGGCATCATGTCATTGGCCCTTTTTTAAAAAATTTTGACTTTTCATTTTAATTTTCCACCACACCTTTATTCCATCTTTATCCATTCCCACCATAATTAAATTCCACAAATTTGACAAGTGTTGGTATGGCAAAATTATCATTTTGCCCCTATACTCCAAAAATACCGAGAATTGAAAAATTTTCACTTCTAAACCTCAAATCATACTCCAATACTCAAATCATACTCCAATAAGTCAAATGGGGCCAAAAATCTTTTCTAAAATTCTCATTTTGTCCGCAAGTGGTAAATGACCATTTTACCCCTAGATAATGAAAATTTCGGTTTGACTCCAAATTGATCCTCAAACTTTGAATTACCATTTTGAGTCATCCATGGACTGTGAAGCTCTTAATTTCACCTTAAAATTCCTATTTGAACTAATTCGAGGTATAAATCGACTTACTTGTACTTCTAAGCACAATACCGATTTTTAAATATTCTTTCGGGACTGTTCAAATATACAATCACTCTATCAGTCTCATGTGTAACATGGTAGATAATTTAGGACTGGGCTTGACACATTATGCACTTGAAATACTTAAATGGTGTCAAAAGTGGAAAAATGAAGAAAAATCATCCTTTGATCTTAAATTGTTCTTTTCTAGGGATTTGCTCTTCAATAGAAGTAACCATAGTTGAGAGGATAAATGACCATATTTCATTTTCCCTTCACAAATGAGAAATTATCCACTTGCTACCCCTTTGAGCCTATTACATTGTCTCTAAAATGCACCTCAACCAAGGATCACCTCCCACATTGGGGGGCAATATTGAAGATAATTTTTTGTCAAAATGATGGATGATAGAAGATTCATTTTAAGGGAAAAACGAACATCTATTATATTATGGGGAACAGATGCGAATTTGAGTTCTTGAAAGTTTCGAACTCAATCCATCAACATGAAGATTAAAAAAATGAATGAAGAAGAAAAAATGAAAATGAAAATTGAAAAATGAAAGGAAGAAAAAAGCATAGAAGAGAAACGGTGGAAAAAGTATGCTTTGAGAAAGGACAAATGTCTTAAAAGAGTCCTTAGAGCAATAATGAATAATCCTTAGTTTAATCACCTTTAAATACATGTTTTGGGCCTGTGTATCCATTTCTTTCAGAACCTTTAACCATAGCCTACATTACGTGCTTGAAGAAGTCCATTTTGATCAAGTGTGGATACTTAAATTGAAGAGCTATCTTAAAGAAAGAGACCATCACATGAAAGATGAAACCTTGACTTCTTTTCTTTGCTAAAATTACCTTCTTGAATCCCTTAAGTCATTTTGGACTAAATTTGAGTTTTTCAAGTGCATGATGGAACAATCAATCAAAATAATAAAAAAAAGAGCAATTGAGAAAGATGAAGCTCTAGGGTGAAAACCCGAACGGGTAGTCTAGAGCGAAGATGAAAAAAAAAAAGAGAAAGAAAAAAGCAAGTGAGAAAAATGAAGCTTTAGGGTGAAAACCTGAAAGGGAAGCCTATAGCAAAGATGGGAATTTATGAAGCCACTCATGACTCCAACTAAGGTGATAACAAGAAGCATTAAAGATAGACCATTTCAAGGCAGTTGAATGCATTGGACACCTTCCTAAGGGTTTAAGACTCTTAAACACCCTTAAAGATTCAAGATCATTTGAAAAAGATCCATACTGAATTTTAAGCCTATCTCTGTTGAAATAGCCTTCTGCAATATTAAGCCTGTAATAGCTAGTCTTGACATTTATCATCTTGCCACACATCATGAGGCTTTCCATACTGAATTTTAAGCCTATCTTTGTCAAAATAGCCTTATGCAATATTAAGCCTGTAATAGTTGGTCTTGACATTTATCATCTTGCCACACATCATGAGGCTTAGAGGGTGTCAAATTTGATTGTGATTTGAAAGGAATCTTTTTGCAAAATTTAATCCTAAATCACTATACATTTGTGAACTTAGACAAAGAAACTTCAATTTTTTTTTCTCCCCATGGAATGGTGAAAAATCTTTATTGTTGACCAAGACCTTGATGTGTTAAACCATCCAATCCATATGAAAAACTAGATTGTCATTTGGCTCATCTAAAATCATTTCAAACAGTAATCATCAATTTTCAAGAGATTTAAGTGTCACATATTGGAAAAATGTCAAATTGACTCAATTTTGTTCCAAACTTTAACTACCTTTAGTCATAAAAAATTGGTTTTGTGGGGTAATTTTATCAAAATTCAAGATGCTTTGAAAGTAATGGAGAATTCTTCATTTTTGTAAAATAACTTTTGTTATTGTAGTATGAAGATCAAAAGTTTTAAATGATGAGACAAGCATTTTTTTGAATCTTTTCTCAATAATCAAGAGGTATGGAACCTTTGAAATCAAGTTTGAATTGATACACGATCTTATGGAGATATCCATTTTCGGGAAATAACTACAAGAATCGAGAATGATGTGACAAGAGTAGCAAGAAAGTTCTTTTTTGATAAAGTGATTGGCAATTGCACAAAAAGATCATAGAAGAGTGTGCAAAGATAGGAAGAATGGCTTTCAATAGAGGAAGACACTGAAAAGAAATGATAAGATAAAGGTAACTTTTCCTCCTATCATGCAATCATGCATGCATGCATATGACCATGCAACAGTGAGGTTGGAAATTTTCTGTGCAATAGTCAATATTCACACATATTTCTATGCATTGGGAAAGGAGAAAATCCATGCAACACAAAAAACTATGCAAAGACATCAAGCTTTGATTAATTTGAGAACCACTTTGAAACATTTCAGATAATTAGTGTCAAGATTTTTTAAAGTTACGTTGCCTCAGTTTTCGAGGAGCCACATTTCCTAAATCGTCAGGGTACATTCTGAAGACCTCCGGGCACATTATTCTCTTAAATCCTTCGGGTGCATCTTCTAAAACGTTCGGGTAATTAGTATCAAGATTTTTTAAAATTAGGTTGCCTTAATTTCAAGGAGCCACATTTCCTAAATCCTCCGAGTACATTCTGAAGACTTCTGGGCATATTATTCTCTTAAATCCTCCGGGTGCATCTTCTAAAACCTCCGAGTAATTAATGTCAAGATTTTTTAAAGTTACGTTACCTCAGTTTTCGAGGAGCCACATTTCCTAAATCTTCTAAATACATTCTGAAGACCTCCGGGCACATTATTCTCTTATAACCTCTAGGTACATTTCTTAAAGTCTCCGGGTACATTTTCAAAACCTCCGGGCACATTTTTCCCTCAAAACCTCCGAGTAATTAGTTTCAAGATTTTTAAAGTTACGTTACCTCAGCTTTGAAGAGCCTCATTTAAACGATCCAAAAAAAACCAAAAAAAAGGAAAAAAAAAGCTTTGGTAAGAGAATTAAGGAATTTAGTTAAAAACAGTATCTACGTCTTTGCACTATTTCAGATTTTTGAAATGCGCAAAGAGGATCAGCTGTAGACACTAAAAAATTATAATAAAACTTTATTAAAAAAAAAGAAAAAATAAAAAAAATCATAAAATAAAAATCATAAACAAAAATGAATTAAAAATAATAATAATAATAGAAGAGAGAAAAAGGGGTACGACTAATAGGGTGCAGACACACCCTGCCAAGCACCACCCTTTCTTTGCCAGACACGTGAAAAACTCGCGTCTAGCAAAATAATGGGAGCGTGCCCCCTCCAGAGGCCAAAAACCTAGTATAAAAGGAAGGGGGCACTGTAGCAAAAAGGGGAATCCATAGCCAAAAATCCAAAAAACAAACAATTCAAAAATCCTAGCTTTTCTAGCAACGAGAGCAGCCACAATAACCAGAAAAAAGCCAAGAACGAGCAATCGAAAAAACCTAAAAAGCCTCTAGCAATCGAATACCACAACAAAAAATTTTCTCTACTCTTCTAACAACCAAGAAAACAACCACAATCCACAATAAAAAATATAGTACAAAAAAAATATAATGAGAGGAGGTGGGTAGTTTGATTGAAGAGTCTTTTAGTTTGATTATTTTGGGGGCAGATTCTGATTTTTGGGAGGTTTTTGGCTTGAGTAACCAGCCCCCAAAGGTTGGGTTTTGTTGTCGTCGGTGATAGCAAAGAGAAGAGAGAGGAAAAATTTTGGGTTAGCCGTCTGCGAAAGGAAGGGACTGAGAGAGGGAGACCCGATCATTTGGGTTACCACCGGTGATAGCAGAAGGGGAAAGAGGGTGTTGGGTCACCGATCGGCGGTAAGGTTAGGGAGTTTAGTTGCCGTCGATCAGGTGGAAAAGAGCCTGGGGTTCGACGTCGGCGAAATGAGAGAGAAAAGGCTAGGGAGTTTAGTCGCCGTCGTTTGATGGTGCTGCCGACCATCGCGGCACCAGATTCGACGAAAGGCTGCCCGCAGCTCCTGAAGGTCGTCATCGGTGTGGGATTATTTTAGAGAGAGAAGAGAGAGTTCAGTGGGTAAAGAATGAAGTTGAAGAGAGAAAATGGGAAGAAAGGAAGAAAATGAAGCTTAAATAGCTAAGAACTGAGGCATGTGAAACGGCGCCGTTTTGGGCACCAGGGGGCTGTTGAGTAAGAAACCAACACGGTGCGTTTTGATAAGAGGCCACGCGGTCCTTTAAGAGGAGTTTAGTTGGAGCAGGCCGACATTTGGGCCGCTCCTAGCCCGCCAAGGTAAATCCCTGACTCTTTTGAGAATCTGTTTGTTGTCCCATTTTATATATATTTTTTTAGGAATATTAGGTAGAATTAACTATAAATTATTATAGCATAAAATTTTATTTTTTTTTCTTCTTTTCTTCATGGTATTTTAGACTTAGGAGATTAATAAAAATAGGAGAATATAGAAATAATAAAGAATAAAAAAATAAAATATTTTTAGAAAATGTTTAGTTATACAAAGAATTTAAGCTTAGGAAAATATTTACTACAAATATAAAGAAAAATAAAATAATAATAATAATAAAAATAATATATAAATGAATGGAGTAAATGGTAGGCTAAAGATTTATATATAGATTAAATTAAGAAATTGGAAATTATTGGATTAAGTATTAAAGTAATAAAAAAGGTATGAGAATCAATCTTAGAAAATTAACTCCTAAAAAATAAAAAAATAATAATAATAATAATTCATGACATTAACTATAAGTCTAATATACCGATGATGGGATGTTCGATCGAGATGCGAGAAGTCGTAATCCCGGGTTGATTTTTCCTAGGTTCGAAATCCGAATTAAGGCTCCACCAGTACAATGGGAGGGCTTCGATTTCGAGATCTCAAAATTTTTATGAAAAAAAAATAACAACATAAAATCATTCAAGAAATAATAAATAAATAAATAATAGATGAAAAAGAAGAATATAAAAAATAATAATAATAAGAAATAAAGTAAAGGATAAAATAATAAAAAATAATAAAGAAATATAAAATATAAAATAATAAAAATAGTAAAAAAATGATGAGATTTTTGTTCACTAAAATAACATGGAATCATGGACAATTTATAAAGTATCCAATTATTAAAAACGGAAATATAGGAGAAACTTCGGATAAGAAAAAAAATATAATAATAATAAAATATAATAAAATAAGAATAAATTTCAAAAAGCATATCATATGTTTCCATTGCATCATGCACATCATGGTATTATGATATTTCTATTCACGAGTATAAGTCCCAATGATGGGATCTTCTGAGGATCTTGCGAAGACGGGTATTTCTCGAAAAGTTTCCTAGGTGAAAAGATGTCCCCGGATCCCACCAGTATGATGAGAGGGCTCGAGAAACATCTTTAATAAAAGGCTTTCGCTCGTATTAGGTTCATATTCATGAAAACATTATTTTTAAAGAAAAACGTACGATAACTCCAATGATGGAAATTATTCGTTGAATTTGCGAAGAGGAGTTTCTCAAATAATTCCCTAGGTGAGAGAACACCTCGGATCCCACCAGTATGATGGGCGGATTCGGGAGAAAGTCCTCGATAAAACGTTATTCGTTCGACATATTTTTATCCGACGCCATGCATTTCATCTTGCCTCACACGTGCATTTCACTTTATAATCAAATAAAATAATTTAATAAAATTGGAGATAAAATAAGTAAATAATAGCTAAGGAAATAAAATGAACTAAAAAAAATAAAGCCTAATAGGATAATCTAAAAATGGTACTGTTCATGGAACGGGCGTTCCGAAGATGTTAATCCTTCCTCGGGCGTAATCGTACTCTCGAACCTAGATCTCGAAAAATGTACACCAGTTTAAGATTCTTTCGGGGCGCTTAAATCTAATTCAGACTTTGTCGATTAGAATCGAGTCAATAGGTGGCCAATCACACCTAGTAAAAAAGATTGGTGGCGACTCCTAGTTTTAGAGTTTTCATCGCGTCTGAAGGTCGAGTTCCTGGGCTCGCACGTTACAACACCTTGTTTTCATCAAAAATAAAAGCTGCTACAACTACTAGTGCAAATTAGCTGCTTAATTTCCTCAAGCCCGTAATCTAATGGTACTATTTCACCCCACAATCCATTTGACGACTTTTCAGACCATCCATTAGCACAACCTCCATTTGATGCCATGAGCGTTTGGCTTTCATCAGCTTCATTATAGAACTCCATTTTTCCACTAGTCTTGCTTTGTATTTGTTAATTGAGCCATCATGATTTAACGTGTCTCTGAAAACCCATCTAACTCTAATTACATTCTGTTCACTTGGTCTGTCAACTAACTCCCAAGTTTCATTCTTCAAAATCATGTCCGTTTCTGAATCCATGGCTTTTCTCCAATTCTCATCAGTTTGAGCTTTTGCAAAACTAACAGGATCAGTACAAGCTAAATTACATATTTTAGAGATGTCTGCAAGTGACCTAGTCCCTCTTACAGCTAAACTTTCATCCACCAAGTCAAGTGATTCATCATCACCTCCTTGCTCCTGCTCATCTTCACCAGTAACTATAACACCGAGTCCTGCATAATTTTGCTATCCCAATTCCACTTTTGCCCTTCATCAAACTATACATCTTTGCTAATGAAAATCCTTTTTGACTTCACATCATGCAGTCTATAACCTTTTGACAAGTCACTGTAGCCAATGAAAATAGCTAGAATAGACTTAGGATCAAGCTTTGATCTCTTTTCATCTAGTACTTTGACATAGCAAACAAAAGCAAAAACCCTCATATGTGAAACATTAGGCTTCTGTTCATACCACAATTCATAAGCTGTTACATTAGGAAGTACTCTTAAATAAGTCAAATTCAAAATATAATTTGTTGTATTCACAGCTTCTGCCCAAAACACTTTAGGCATATCTTTCTAAAACATTAAACATCTAGCCATTTCCATTAGGGTTCTATTCTTCCTCTTTACAACCCCATTCTAATGAGGATTATAAGCTACAGTCAGCTGATGTTTCACTCTCAGCTTAACCAATAAGTTTTCAAACTCAAAAGCTATATACTCAAAACCATTGTCAATTCTAAGTATCTTAACCCTTTTCTTAGAAAAGTTTTCTACCTGAGCCTTAAACTTTACTCAGTACTTCTGACTTCATTTTCAAAAAATAAACCCAACTAAACTTAGTCAGATCATCTATAAACACTATATAGTATTTGCTATGACTCAAAGAAGGTGTTCTCGTGGGACCACACAAGTCTGTATGTACCAATTCAAGTTTTTGTTTTGCAAACTAGCTTCTACGCTTAGGATAAGATCCCCTGCTTTGCTTTCCAAGCTAACAAATCTAACACAACGTCTTTATTTTGCCAAAACCAGGAAAGCCTTCAACTAATTTATCATCAACCAACAACATGAGTGACTTATAGTTAACGTGACCTAACCTTTTGTTCCACAATTCAGCAGCATTATCCTCACTTACAAAAGTAGAATGCTCAACATTCATCAGATTTAGAGGATAACAATTATTTTTCATTTTGACAATTAATAATTCATCACCAGATGGATCAAAAATAGTGCATACATCATCTTTGAAAAACAATGCATAATGTTTATTTGCTAATTGACCAACACTAAGCAAATTCTGATCTGATTCAGGAACCAAATAAACATCAGTGATGTATTTTATACCTAAGAGTGTCTCAACAACAACAGCTCCTCTCCCAAGTATTTTTAGGAATACTCCATTCCCAATCTTGATCTGTGCTGAAAAACTTCTATCAATTTCTGAAAACAGTTCCTCATTGCTAGTGAGATGATGTGAACATCCACTGTCCAATAACCAAACACTCTTCTTAGTTGACTCAGCTTCTAAGTTAGCCATGAACAGCACTTCATCAGTTTCCTCAGTCTGCTTAACCACTACTGTTTTTTCTTCACTGCCTTTCTTGAATTTACAAACCTTTTGAACATGACCAAGCTGATCACATAATATGCACTTCACATTAGGCCTAAACTAGTAGTATTTAGGAGTGTGATTGGTTTTCTTACAATGAGTACATGGAGAGAACTTCTCTTGCTTCTTTCCTTGCTTTCCTTCACCAGAATTGCTTCGTTTGCCTTTGAGCTTCTTTGCACTCTCCTCTTTCACCCTTAAGCCTTTGGTCTTTGCAACCATAGCATTTTCAAGGGTTTCATTATTCCAGAGTGCTTTTCTCTACTCTAAAACAAGTAAAGCACTTAACAGTTCATTAACAGTGATCTTGGTTAAATCCTTGGAGTCTTCCAAATATGATATTTTGGCTTCAAATCTCTCTGGAATACTCGCAAGGATCTTATTCACAATTCTTTTATCACTAACCTCCTCTCCCAACCACCTAAGCTGATTCACAAGATTAATCAGCTTATCAGTATACTCCTGAATATTCTCATCCTCATTCATCTTCATTAACTCAAATTGCTTGAAAATATTCAACACATGCATAGCTCAAGTTTTGTCACTACCTTGATATTCCTCTTTCAAACTATCCCACACTAGCTTTGGATCTTCATAATTCATGATCTTCGCAAAGATTGTTTCTGAAGCTACTGATTGAAAGCAGATAAGAGCCTTATATCTCTTACCAACCTCTTCACTGTGCTGTTTGATTTGAGCCAAGGTCGAATTGGCATGTCGTTGTACCGAAATCTCGCCTGTCTCAACCATGTTCCAAAGATCGAAAGCTTTAGGATACAATCTCATTTTAACTGCCCAAAAAGGATAGTTAATTCCAAAGAAAATCGGTGGAGCTGTAGCACTAAAGCCTGCAGTAGCCATCTTTGATGCTTGGAAGAAACAATTTCATCAACAAAGAGCAAAATCACAGGTCCCTCAAGATTAAGAGCTCTGATATCATGTAGAGAAATGGAGGATAAACAAAGCAAGAAAAACTAGAAGAATGGAGAACAGAGAAAATGAAGAAAATGAGAAAATTTTAATATTGACTTGTTCAACAACTTTTCATTTCCAACTCAATATTTATACAAGTATTTTCAATTCAAAACGAACTACCCTCAGCTTAGATGTAGCCTCGGGAACTACATGTAACAAACTCAACTGGAATGAAGAAAACTAACTGACCTAGACAACGGTCACAACAAAAAATCAAAGAAGATGAATAAAACGACGAGTTTACTAGTCATTTAAAACCAAGAAACTAAAACAACAAAGACTCAAGTCGTATAGAAACTAAAGAAAAAGAAACCTGAACATAAAACGACTTCACCTCATGCGTTTCACAACTCTTGGTTTAATAATTGTGAAATGATGACGTTTTGGCTTCCTACTTAAACTCCTTTAACTAGCCATTGCTTCCTTCTTAGCTCGCAGTTGCTTTGACTTGCTTCAACCAGTTTCAAATCATTCTTTCAACACTCACCAACACTTCCAAGTAACTTCTTTTCTCACGTTAAGAACCGTCCTTTGCTAGTATGTCCTCCTTTGCGTTACTGGTTTGCACTTGCGTCACTTTATTCACTCTTACAATATGTTTCTTTCATAAGGCAATCCTTGGATGAAACCTTGCAACATTTGCCTCTTATTTAAAATCAAGTAGTCACTCACCATTGAGTCTTTGTGCTTCTATAAAAGTGTTGAATTGAATAAATCCAAAGCATCTCCTTCGAACCAAACTCTTCTTAGGAATAAAGATATCCAATACATTGCCAAACCAAGCCCCAATATCACTCAACCAATATTTATGAACTCTCACAAGGATATTGTTAACAAAGACCATATGGATTTTGTTAAGAATTGGATTTCTTTGTTGATTCGCCACATTTGCCTGTCCCTTGTAGCCACATTTTGCCTTTAGCCAATGCTATATGAAAAAAATATTAAAGAGGACAAAAAAGTACAATAATTGTTAGTGGTGAAAAATGGCCATTACACTATGTGGAAGCAAAATAAGGAATAGAGCTATACATTTTAAGCAAGGTTTCCAAATAACATGCATTTGCTTCCTAATCTTGAGGTTTTAGTTAAATAAACAAATCATTCTACCTCGAGAAATTTCTCAAGCCATTATAACAAAGAATACGTAGAAACAAATCAAGTAATATAGTTATATTAAGCAAGAATTTCAAACTAACATTAATATAAAAAGTTTTCAAAATTTTGAAGTAAATCACTTTTAATACGTTTAAAGTTGACACTTTAATATGGAGAACATATAACTCTATTATAACTTTACATTAATGCATGTGCCAGTTTATTCTTATCTTTTTAGCCTTACATTTATTCACATGCTATGAACACATGATGACATATAGACTTAACTTCAAGCATGTGATAGGAATTTAAAATTAGGCCTAATCACTTATGATCGATGGTTAAGATAGTTTTTGATTTGGTACTTTTTCATTTTTTGTAAATAGCTTAGTGCATTCATTTTCTTGTGATACATAAAACCTAGGCAGATAGATTGTGCCCCAAACCCTAGGCTAAGGCTAAGGGCTCATATGTGCTGTACCTCTTTTCACCTTGCTAAACATGGGATTTAGCACATTCTAGATAAGGTTAACGAAAAGATTATTAATACTCCACTTCAAAACTTTTTATCATAAATGTCAAGGAACTAACTGAATAAATTAGAACTTGTTGCTTCATTTGTTACCTTAAGTTTCACGTTATTCCTCCTTCCCCATTTATCTTTCCATAAACAATTATCGGTATCAAGGCTTTTTAAAATTACTCGCTATTCCTCTTTATCTCCTCTATTCTTCGTCTTGTTACTATAGGTACATGACATTATCTCCTCTATCCTTAGAGAGGGAATCCCCACAAATTTTTTATTTTTTCTTCCCCTTTCAAAACTTTCCTAGCTTTGGGTTAAAGTTTAAGGAACATCCGAGAAAGTAAAATTACTTATAATTGAATAAATATATAGTTGGTTGCTATTTGCTAACTATTTGGATTAAATATTACATGCACACCTAAGAATATTACAGTGGTATAACAACTCACAAACCGAGAATTCACAAAACATTAGTAATGAACTTCAACCCTTAAATTTTCTCGAAGGAAAAAGAGAAATTGGTATCCTATATCTTGGATCGAACTTTCTGTATGAGCTCTCTCCTCAATATCTTTCCCGAGGCTGACCTTGGGACACTATTGAGAAAAGTGACTCTTCTCAATCTTTTGTAAGGTGCAACCTGTGGGAATCAAAGACTTATAATATGTCAGAGTAGAAAAACTTATGAGCCCAAACAGTGTGAGACCTAAAGAGCAGGATCTCATTACCTTTTCTGCAATGAAAATTTTAACATCATCTTCATTTAGTGAGCTGTTGGGAGCGCGAACAATATATGCCATCGGAACCTCTCCAGCTTTAACATCAGGAAATCTAAAAAAGAGGGAGACAATTAGTAATCTAATTCCCATGTTGTTGTTGGCAAAGAAACATCTCCAATTTCCAGGCTACTTACGGAATGACGACAACATCCACAATTTCAGGATGAGAAAGCAGCAATCCTTCTAGCTCTGCTGGTGCGACCTGACAAACAGCCGTATGAATAGATAAAATAAGTTCATTTAGAAGAAGTAGAGAACAGAAACATGACTACATTTGACAATGTCTGGAATATTACCTGAAAACCGTTACATTTTATAAGCTCCTTTATCCTGTCTACAACAAATAATTGTCCTTGTTCATCAAAATATCCAAGATCCCCAGTACGCAGCCATCCTTTTTCATCCATAGCTAGCTTTGTAGCCTCTGGATTGTTAAAATAGCCTGAAAAAAAAAATCATAAATCATAACTATAAAAGGAAAATCCAGTCATGATTTTGTAGCCCAACAGGTTCGACAACTATATCAATCATTCTCTCTCCCCTTTTGTTTTTCAAATGGTGAGTTGGGTTGTGAATTATTACTCTAAAACGACATTCATTTTGTGGGAACACCCGTATCAGGTTAGTAGTAATATAGACTGAGTGATTTGCAATCATGGTTATCATGAATTTGGTTTGTAGCGTTTGTGGGATAATATATTAATATTTTTTAATTTATATAGTCAACAAATTTAAGGTTATTAGATAAAAGGACAAACATGCAGGTCTCGTAAATTGTAAGCAAAGAAATTCATATAGATCATTCGCACAGACATTGGCATTCGGCCCCATGACTACTTGATCATTCTCCCATACAAGACTAGAGACCTCTAAATAAGAAGAATTTGTTATAAGGGCAACAAATTGAGTCCTTTCTTAAAGTTTATGGCAAACCAAAGACAGGATTATACACCTAATAAAGCTCATGTACCTTGCATGATAGTCGGTCCTCGAATCCATATTTCTCCTATCTGATGTGGTGGGAGGGGTTTCATTGTATTGACACTAACAATTTTGGATTCTATTACAGGCATGAGTGTTCCAGTTGAACCCGAAAAACGACGCCCTTCCTTAGGATTCTCCAATGAAATTTTTCCGCAAGCTTCTGTCATACCATATCCCTGCACGATGTTATGTTATTTCGGATCATGATGCATACGTACTTTGTTTTACAACAACCCACTTTGATCATAAAATAATGCAAATGTTACGAGATGTCAATGCAAATTTGTAAGAGGAACAAGCCTATTAGCTAGAACGAATTGGACCCAAATTTTTTTAAAGTTAATTATACATGAAATGTATAGTATTAAATAATTTAAGGTTTATCAATATTTCCCTTTCAATTCACTACATCCCATCCCAAGAGGCAATAGCTAAAAGCAGAGTGAGGTGTACGCAACTGTTTGGCCCATCTGTTCTATCTCTTCATAATATGTCTATTTTTTATTTACCGTCCACTTCCTTTTTCCTGTTGCTTTGCTACTTCATAAGATATTTTCAACTATGTAAGTTTTTCCTTTTAAAATTGTTTTTCTGCTTTTCCCTTATTGCTTTTATGTTGCTTTTCTATTCCTTTACGTCCTTAACCTCTTCAACATTTTTTACAGAGATCTCAATTTTCCAAAAAATTCCTTACAAACTTGAAAATAAAAATTAACCAAACAAAAGTCATAACATGTACAAGAGGTTAACGCAACTTTAAAAAATAAAATAAAATAAAATAAAATCCCTTATTAAGTATTTTTTTTATTGATTTCCTACTTTTCTTTTGCTTGGCTGTTGCTTTCTATCTACACAAATATTTTAGCCTTTTTAAGTTTTTCTTTCGATTAATTCTTAAGATTTTTAATAGTTTTACTTTTACGTTTGTTCAATTTTATATTTTGTTTTTTAAAGTTATGTTGAAAGACCTTTTGCCACGTTTCATCCGATTTTATTTTATTTTTTAAAGTTACATTAATAGTTGAAAAAACATATAACCGTGTTAGTTGAATTTAACTCTACTGCTTATTAACTATTTACCATCTCGTAAAAGAGAAAAGGCTAGTGACAAAAAAATAAAGAGGAGGCACGGGAGCGGGCACAGTAAAGGGGCAGATGATTTGTATCCATCTGTCAGGTGTCAAAATAAGTACCTGAAAAATCTCAACGTGGGCCAAATTCTTGGCACATGTCTCTATTACGTCTCCGCTCAGTGGGGCTGCACTAGAGATGATTTGCCTCAATGATGACAAATCATGCTTCGTCACCTCCCCTCGCTTTGCTAACGAGACCATGACCGGAGGCACCGCAAACAAAAGAGTGACCCCGAACTTCTCCACCGCAGCCAAAACCTTCTCGAGCTCAAACTTCGCCATGGAAACCAGTACATTTCCTCTTCTCAATTGTGCAAATGATAACACCGAACCAAATCCATGAAACATTGGCAAGAAACACAAACACACAACCCTTCCTTCATTGTACCGGTCTTGATCCGCAGTAAAATTCAAGGACGACGCGATAAAATTTTTATGAGTCAGCATCACCCCTTTACTTGTTCCGGTTGTACCAGACGAGTACATCAATGCTGCCACATCATTTTGCCTCACAACGTAGGGTCGAAAATTCGAAGGTGGAGTATAGTTTTGTATTACATCGGAGTAGTAAGAGAATTTAGGATGTTGTGAGAAGTCTAGGAAGAGATTGGTGGAGCTTGATGATGATTGTAAGAAAATCAATGGAACATTAAATTGGTGGACTTTGCTATAAAGTTCAGGGATTGTGATGATAAGTTTAGGTCTGCAATCATTGACTTGTTTCGATATCTCATTGAATGTGAAAGAAGGGTTGGCTGTGGTGGCGATAGCACCAAGGGAGATGATTGCAAGGAAAGAAATGGGGAAGCGGATTGAGTTCGGAGCAAGGATGAGAACGACATCGCTTTTAGCAATGTGGAACTGGTGGTGCAATGCATAAGCCAGACTTGAGACTTGAGCTTTGAGTTGGAGAAAAGTTAAGGTTTCATTTGAATTAGAAGAATCGATGAGAGCGGTTTCGTGAGGAATGGAGGAAGTGGATTCGAATATGAAGGAGGTGAGGGAGAGTTCAGGGTTTGTTGGAAGCTTGATAGGGGGCCTTGGGGAAGTGTATGTTTGGGTTTTTGGATTGAATGATTTCGCCATGGCGAGGGTTTGTTTGCAGGAGATAGGATTTGGGCTTTGAGATGCTTGTTTCTTGGATGACTTGAATAAAGTTTGTGAAAGTAAAAATAAACAGATGTAAAGTGGGGTTACATCCACTTGCCAAAAGTAATTAAACAGATTTATTAAGTTTGATTTCTTTTTTCTGAGATTGTATCGTTCTTTGGTACAGAATAGATATCTAAACATTCATACTCTACACAACTTGTCGCTTGTTGATTGGTGGTGGTGGCTGGTCATTAGGCTTTCCCATTTTCATCTTCCCAACATGCAATTTTTTGATAAAATACTTCATTTTTTCATTTTTAGGTATAATTTTGTATAAGTTTATTAATAAAAATATTAAAAATTTAAATTATACTTTTTTCTTTGTTAATTTAAAATATTATTATTATATATTTTTAAAAAAATTGAAGGAGCGCCAGATCCCTTAGGGAGTACCGATTGGTTCCCCCCATCTTTTTTTTTTTTTTTTTAAAAATTATATAATAATAATTTTTAAAATTAATAAAAAATAAAATTATTTTTTTAATATTATCATATTATTAAATTAATAAAAAATACTAATATTTGATTAACGTTAAAATAGAATATCCACTTCAAAAACTAACGAACTCGTCTTATATTTCGATTAAATCTGCACGACGACGGCCCAAGAAAGAAATTTGATACTCCTAGTTAACTGTCGGTAGTCGACACCTTTTAATGGTTGAAACAGTTTGTTTTCATCTAATAATTGAGAGTTTTTATGTTAGTTGTTGGAAAAAGATTGGCTTCCTTTGTCCATGGAAGATTTCCATGATATTCTAGCTTTTTTGGCGGTACTTCCTCTCTGTATGTCTTTTACTTTGATGTCTTGTGACAATGCACTAGAAAAAGACAATATAACCTGCATAGACATGCTTATTATGTTGGGACAATTTGGAGATTAGAAAGGTTATTACATGAAAAGTTGTCTTGTGACACATCAACAAGATATGATTATTGCCCCCCAAAAAACAGTGTGATTGGATGTTTTATGTCAAGTTATTTGCTTGGATATTGGTACTTATAAACTATTTGAGTTATCAACTTTTTATGAAAGGATCAAGCTCTGATTAAGCTTTTCTTTATTTGGGTGTGGTTCATGGCTCATGCAAAAAGATAAGAGCTTATATTTGCATATTTAGACTCTTCCTAACGCTAGTTTTTTTAACAAATTAATGAGGACATTTTTTTATTTAATAATTACTTGCATGATCAGCTACCATGAAGCTCTTGAAGGTCTGGTACAAGATGGATGATTAATTACGCTTTATGAAGAGAATTAAATAAGCTATAACTTAAGTATGGTGATTTAAGTAGGAGCCTGGAAATTGATGCTAACTCACTAACAAACATCCAGAAGCAAATGAATAACTTAATGTGGTTGAATCTTATAATTTCCACAAAGATAGATTAAAATCTCATGGATGATCAGTAGGTGCAACACCTTTTGACCTTTTACACCCCACTAGAAAAGACATTCCCAGAAACTTTTTCCCCATATCTTTAAAACCCCATTTGTAGATTTTTGATGTTAATAAATAATGCCTACAGCTGGCAAAACCCATTAAATCTAACCAAAGATTGCACAAGAAAACAAAATGGTGAAAAGGTCAATGGATTCATCTTTTTCAAAAATATTTTGCTTTTCCCTGTTTATCTCCCATGGGAGATAAACAAAACAGCTAAACCCATTAGCCAATCAAATTGATAAACCCAAGGCATCATTATCCTGAGATCATATGATTTTGTAGCTCCTTGGACTGCTTCCCCATGAGGATTCTCTGCCACTTTGCATTATACAAATGACCTTGAATTTTCTCCTTTTGTTATATCTCAGTTCCCCCAAGTTGGATTTGTTTATCATTTCCCTCATTTTCTAATCAAGCTTTTTGCCTCTCCATACCGCACCAATCCTAATCAATTGGGTACTCAATAATTGAAACCTGCCTCACATCTGTCATGGTGCCGATCGTCAACCATTGAAACTCCAAAATTTGCAGCAGCATGTTTTGCTCACTGCAAAAATAATAAATGTGATGAAATAAATTCATCTGTTTTACTCTTCAATCCTACAAATATCATGCATTAATCAATGAAGATCAATAACATGTAATATAATAGAACGTGTACCATCCCCTCCTATTTTAACTAATTGTAGGCAAAAAATATAAACTATACATCACTTTTGGCTTAATCAGCCTACAATATTTCATAGAATATTAATTTATATTGCACTCTCTCTCTCTCTCTCTATATATATATATATATATAGATAATCTTCAGACTTGTTTAAGAAGACTTAGATTAGGATTAACATCAAGTCATTTTTAAATCTTGAGGGATAATATCCACAAAGATATATACAAAGACCGTCGACCTTGGGTTTGACTAGATTCAAAGTTAATCAATGAGAATTCATTTAAAAGAAAACATTTTAGAAATAGGAAATTGATAAAAAAAAATTGGATTAAACAAGTTGAACGCTTAGTTTTCAAGTTTTGGTCCTTGAAAAAGATGATAGCTTCTCTGGTTTGATGACAATTAAACAATTATTTCTGAATTGTTGCAGTAAAAATACTCTAGCCTATAGTAGCACATACATCATTTCCCGAAAAGAAAAGCACAGAGGAAACTTTTTCACCATGTACTGTCAAAAAACTGTTTCCATCAGAAATCCACCCCCAAAGCACATAAGTCATGTCTAAATCTGAAATCTTGAACCCATTCCCTCCCCTCACCCTTCAAATCCATCTGATTTTACATACAGTCATAGTCAGATCAATAGTACATAACTTTTTCTTCTGTCTTATGTAGACACTAAAAAATTATAATAAAACTTTATTAAAAAAAAAGAGAAAATCAAAAAATCAAAAAACAAAAATAATAAATAAAAAATAATTAAAAATAAAAATAAAAATAGAAGAGAGAGAGGGGTACGACTGGCAGGGTGCAGACACACCCTGCCAAGCACCACCCTTTCTTTGTCAGACACGTGAAAAACTCGTGTCTAGCAAAATAATGAGAGCATGCCCCCTCCAGAGGTCAAGAACCGAGTATAAAGGGGAGGGGGGCACTGTAGCAAAAAGGGTAATCCAGAGCCAAAAATCTAAAAAACAAACAATTCAAAAATCCTAACTTTTCTAGCAACCGAGAGCAGCCACAATAACCAGAAAAAGCCAAGAACGAGCAATCGAAAAAACCTAAAAAGCCTCTAGCAATCGAATACCACAACAAAAAATTTTCTTTACTCTTCTAACAGCCAAGAAAACAACCACAATCCACAATAAAAAATATAGTACAAAAAAATATAATGAGAGGAGATGGGTAGTTTGATTGGAGAGTCTTTTGGTTTGATTATTTTAGGGGCAGATTCTGATTTTTGGGAGGTTTTTGGCTTAAGTAACCGGCCCCCAAAGATTGGGTTTTGTTGTCGCCTGTGATAGCAAAGAAAAGAGAGAGGAAAAGTTTTGGGTTAGTCACCGACGTAAGGAAGGGACTGAGAGAGGGAGACCCGATCATTTGGGTTGCCACCAATGATAGTAGAAGGGGAAAGAAGGTGTTGGGTCACCGATCGGCGGTAAGGTTAAGGAGTTTAGTTACCGTCGATCAGGTGAAAAAGAGCTTGGGGTTCGACGCCGACGAAGTGAGAGAGAAAAGGCTAGGGAGTTTAGTCGCCGCCGTTTGATGGTGCTGCCGACCATCACGGCACCAGATCCGACGAAAGGCGACCCACAGCTCCTGAAGGTTGTCGTCGGTGAGGGATTATTTTAGAGAGAGAAGAGAGAGTTCGGTGGGTAGAGAGAGAAGTTGAAGAGAGAAAATGGGAAGAAAGGAAGAAAATGAAGCTTAAAAAGCTAAGAGTTAGGGCATGTGAAACGGCGCAGTTTTGGGCACCAGGGGGCTGTTGAGTAGGGGACCAACACGATGCGTTTTGATAAGAGGCCACGCCGTCCTTAGGGAGGCAGTTTAGTTGGAGTAGGCCGGCATTTGGGCCGCTCCTAACCCGCCAAGGTAAATCCCTAACTCTTTTGAGAATCTGTTTGTTGGCCCATTTTACATTTTTTTTTTAGGAATATTAGGTAGAATTAACTATAAATTATTATAGTGTAAAATTTTATTTTTTGCCTTCTTTTCTTCATGGTATTTTAGACTTAGGAGATTAATAAAAATAGGAGAATGTAGAAATAATAAAGAATAAAAAATAAAAAAAATAATAAAATATTTTTAGAAAATGTTTAGTTATACAAAGAATTTAAGCTTAGGAAAATATATACTACAAATATAAAGAAAAATAAAAAAAAATAATAAAAATAATATAGAAATGAATGGAGTAAATGGTAGGCTAAAGATTTATATATAGATTAAATTAAGAAATTAGAAATTATTGGATTAAGTATTAAAGTAATAAAAAAGGTATGAGAATCAATCTTAGAAAATTAACTCCTAAAAAATAGAAAATAATAATAATAATTCATGACATTAACTATAAGTCTAATATACCGATGATGGGATGATCAGTCGAGATGCGAGAAGTCGCAATCTTGGGTCGATTTTTCCTAGGTTCGGAATCCGAATTAAGGCTCCACCAGTACGATGGGAGGGCTTCGATTTCAAGATCTCGAAATTTTTATGAAAAAAATAACAACATAAAATCATTCAAGAAATAATAAATAAATAAATAATAGATGAAAAAGAAGAATATAAAAAATAATAATAATAAGAAATAAAATAAAAGATATAATAATAAAAAATAATAAAGAATATAAAATATAAAATAATAAAAATAGTAAAAAAATGATGAGATTTTTGTTCACTAAAATAACATGGAATCATGAACAATTTATAAAGTATCCAATTATAAAAAAGGGAAATATAGGAGAAACTTAGGATAAGAAAAAAATATAATAATAATAAAAAATAATAAAATAAGAATAAATTTCAAAAAGCATATCATATGTTTCCATCGCATCATGCACATCATGGTATTATGATATTTTTGTTCTCGAGCATAAGTCTCGATGATGGGATTTTTCGAAGATCTTGTGAAGGCGGGTATTTCTCGAAAAGTTTTCTAAGTGAAAAGATGTCCCCGAGCCCCACAGTATGATGGGAGGGCTCGAAAAACATCTTTAATAAAAGGTTTTCGCTCGTATTAGGTTCATATTCACGAAAATATTATTTTTAAAGAAAAACGTACTATAACTCCGATGATGGGAATTATTTGTTAAATTTGCGAAGGCGAGTTTCTCGGATAATTTCTTAGGTGAGATAACACCCCGGATCCTACCAGTATGATGGGCGGATTCGGGAGAACGTCCTCGATAAAAAGTTATTCGTCCGACATATTTTTATCCCACGCCATGCATTTCATCTTGCCTCACATTTGCACTTCATTTTAGAATCAAATAAAATAATTTAATAAAATTGGAGATAAAATAAGTAAATTATAGCTAAGGAAATAAAATGAACTAAAAAAAATAAAACCTAATAGGATAATCTAAAAATGGTACCGTTCATGGAACGGGCGTTCCGGGGGCGCTAATCCTTCCCCGGGCGTAACCGTACTCCAGAACCTAGATCTCGAAAAATGTAGACCAGTTTAAGATTCTTTCGGCGGGCTTAAATCTAATTAAGACTCTGTCGATTAGAATCGAGTCAATAGGTGGCCAATCACACCTAGTAAAAAAGATTGGTGGCGACTCCTAGTTTTAGAGTTTTCATCGCGTCTAGCGATCGGGTTCCTGGACTCGCTTGTTAAGACAGTTGGCGACTCCACTGGGGACTGTCGAGAGTCGAACCATTAAATAATAATAGGTTATCCAAGGTTTTAAATAATTCAATGTTTTCTTAGTATTAATGACTTGCTCTGCATATTTTGTTTGATGCATTTTTTTATTTTGTATTTTATTGCTTTTAATAATTGTGGGTATTTAGGATAGAGGGATGTGAGATTATTGGTCCAAAATCGATGTCTTCCTTCACACACACAGCACATTTTGCATTCATGCATAAGCCCTCTACCCGGGTTATGTCCATATTTAAGAGGGAGTTTAGTAGCTACGCTCTCGTGAAGTGATAACCTCCGCACGGGCTAGTGAAGACTTCCACTCAGATTGAACCTAGTCCGTTCGAAGCTTGTAATGGGTGAGGACTGGGGTGCCTTACTAGTCCGCATGGATGACAATGAGGAATGATTTGGGAACCTTTAGCTCCGTTTGTAACCCAAACTTAGCATATAGAAAATTGCAAGTAACCTTCCTTTAGGTAGAGCCATTCAAACATACTGTGAATGAGGTAACCTTAAATAGGAACACATGAAGGAATACTTCTCAGTCTCTCTATTTTGACTTCTTGCATAACATTATGGAAATAAAAAAAAAAAGAGAAAAAAAGTAAGGAAAAGGAAACAAACAAAGTCTTTTCTTTTATTTCTTTTGTTCTTTAAAAATTATGAAAATGAATAAACAAATAAAAAAAGAATAAAGAATTAAGAACGATATTTCTGTTAATTGTTTTTTCTCGTAAAAATAAAAAAAGAGGAAAAAGAAATAAAAAAAAAGGAAAGACAAAGATCTTCCATTTAAATAGGAATGAAAAAAGAAATAAAAAGGGTTTTTCATTTTTTTCATTACGTTCAAAAAAAAAGAGAAAAAGGAAAAAAAGGATTTTAATTTTGAATAGATCTTCCACTTTTCATTTTTACATGATTTTTAAATGGTTTTTATTGTGCTCGCATTGCATGTACAGTGTTTAAATTTTCTTACATTTTGGGGGTACTCCATTGCATATTATTTCATCTATTCATCAAAGCATTATTGCATTTCATGCATTCATACACATGACGTTTTTGCATCCATATCCAGATATTTATCTTTTCTTTATTTCTAGCCATATTTATTCCCATAATAAAGAACCACACAGTTTTATTAGGTTTGAAGGAAATAGAATAAATCCACATTTATGGAAAACATCTAGAAAGGTTTCAGTCAAATTTCGAAACTCCTTTTCTAATTTATTTGAGTTAAAGGGGTTGAAGGATATGGAACATCAATTGGAAGCAAAGATAAGTGCATTAGAGCGCAACCAAGAAGAGTTCGAACATGATTTTCGAGAGATGAAAGGACAAATTGCTAAATTGATGGAAATGGTTGAACGTCTCAACAAAACCAATGAAATTCACCCTTAAGAATTCCAATCGTTTCAAGCTGAACCACATCTCAAGCAACCATTGAAGGAAGGCCAATTTGTCCTTTATATGACCAACATTTCACTCAGTGACCCAAGTCAAGATCTGGGTTTGGAAAAAGTTATGAAAGGGATGGACGAGTTGAATATGCAGATGGTTGAATTGAAGAGCTCAATATCCAAGATGGAGCCTCTAAGCTCTGCACCACCTTTAAACAGTGGTTTGCCACCGAGCACATACTTCCAACCTACCCCTTTTCGACCAACTTTTCAACCCATGACCATTGGTCTGCGTCCAAGTTTTCACCCTTGCCCAAACACCTTTCGACCACTTGTTCAACAACCTCCTCGAGCTTAATTGTTCACACCATCACCAACCACCCCTGCTCCTAGCCTAGGTGTCATCCAAAAACAATCCAAAAAGAAACTACATAAAAAGTTGGATCCCATTCCCATTTCTTATGGAGAAAATTTTCACCAATTGGTTCTGGATCATTTTGTTGCTGCTATGCCTATAGAACCCTTGAAACCTCCATATCCAAAGTGGTACAATCCAAATGCAAGATGCAATTATCATGGTGGAGTCATGGGACATTCCATTAAAGATTGTACTGCATTCAAGCATAAGGTGCAAACATTGATAGATGTAAAGTGGTTTGATCTAGCAAAGATGGCCGGGCAGCGTGATAAGGTGTCCAAATAGGTGTCTAAGTGGCAAAAATGGGCTTTATTAGGACTTTTTCTTTTTGAGTAAAGGTTTTTAGGTTTTAGGACATTGAATGTTTAGACATGGTTGTGCTTAATTTCTTTTGAAGTTTGTAAAAAATGGATTTATGATAGTGAACAATTATCAGAAAATGAATGTGTTCCTTGAATGATGTAAGAAAATTATCACAGTTTGGATCAAACGTATCAATGATTGACTTTTCAGATTCTATTTAAGCATATTCTGAATTTTGTTTCATTACAAAAAAAAAAAAACCACACAAAAAAAATGATGATTAATGGAAAAATAAATGTTTTACACAACTTAGATTTTGTTGTAATCTCATCATGCATAAAAAGTGCCCCGAATCATTCATCATCTATTGACTCATAAGTCATCTTGTCATGCATTTAAACATCCATTGATTTGGACACCCATGCATTTATCATTCATCCACCTTTTTATAAGTACTGTCATTTGACTTCGTTACATACAATGAAAAGAGAGGCAACAATGTCATTGGTTTCATGGAATAAAAGATCTTTTTCCAAGTTTTGTACAAAGAAGGAGTACATTTAGGAAGATCTCTAGTAAAGAAGAACTTATCACTCAATCTAATTTGTTTCCATTTTGTGAAAAGATAAAAGCTCGAGAAAGCCCTTTGGCTGTTTGTGTGATACGTGGACTCAAATTAGAATCATGAGAGATGAACAGTCAAAACGAATGGACGAGATTAAGAAATGTTAGGACAAGATAAAGGAACAGTTGGAAAGGTTAATGGAGATGATTACTAGTAAAGAGGAAAGGTCTTTCGAAGGATTATCAGGTTTGCAAAGATAGAGCCAATTGCAGATGAAAGGGCAAACTATGTCGTTTCCAAGGGTAAATTTCTTTGACCCAACTCCTATTCCTGACTTAGATAACCCTAGAAAGCAAGAAAAATTAAAAGTAGAATCTTCTGAGCTAAAGAAAAAATTACAAATGCAACAAAAGCATGACCTTTTGGATGAGTGCCTTAAAGCTATTGAAGGGATGGACATCTATGGTTCTATTGAGGCAATAGAATTGTGTTTGGTACCTGATGTGATCATCCCATCTAAGTTCAAAGTACCAGATTTTGAGAAATATGATGGAACCAAATGCCCAAAGGCCCATATTGTTATCTATTGTCAGAAAATGGTTGCACATGCACATGATGATAAACTCTTGATTCATTGTTTTCAAAATAGCCTAACAAAGTCTGTAGCTAAATGGTATGCTCAATTGGATATGAATCACATCAGTTCTTGGAAAGATCTTGCAAGAGCATTCGTAGTCCGATACAAACATGTTTTGGACATGGCCTCGGATAGGCTTTCTTTGCAAAACATGGAGAAGTGAGACACTGAGAGTTTTAAGGAATACGCTCAAAAATGGAGAGATGTTGTTGCACAGGTTCAACTACCTCTCACTGCAAAAGAAACAACAATGTTTTTATTGGTACTTTACCACCACCATACCATGATAGGCTAATCGAAAATGTTACTAGGAACTTCACTAACATAGTGATTTCAGGAGAGATGATTGAGAATGCAATTAAGAAGGGTAAAATCAAAGAGAATAGTGTTAGTAGCATGGAAAATTGTAATGCCTCAAAGAAAATGAGAGGGGAGGCACGAGTTATCACATGTGAAAAGCAACCATAGGGCATCAATCCATACCATCTTCATTCTGCATACCAACCTTCTTACCCCGCTCGGAATCATATTTCCCATAGCCTGTATCCTTATCAATCAATTTCGCAACCAATTTTTCATCTAAGAGCACCCACACCTCCATTTATGCCTCAATCATTGCCAAAACCCAACCTTCGCCAATTGCCCATGCCAATCTCAAAACTTTTGCCTATACTAATTGAGAATCAATACCTCAGTCTGGTGCCAATGAAGACAATTCCAAACCCATCGCCAAAGAATTATAACCCTAATGCTAAATGTGACTATCACATGGGGGCAATTGGACACTCAACAGAGAAATGTAAGCAATTAAAAGAGAAAATCGAAAATCTCATCAAGGATGGCAGTTTGACTCTTGAGCTTATAGAACGTTGGAAATCGGTTGTGCCATAGAGTGGGCTCTTGTTTGGAAGTTGAAAAAGCCTCATGTCTCAAGCAAATTACTTGTAGGAAAAATGGATGATTCAGAGTTCTTATTTTGTAGTTAGATGCATGGCATGAGTACGATTTTGTTAAGAGTTGTAATTGAAGCATTAATGTTTTTGTTGAATGAAAATTTTTGAAGTTTTATGATATGATATAATTGATTCAATAAAGGTTTGATAACATGTTTTCAAGATAAAAAAAAAATACTAAAAAAAACAACAACAACAAAAACAGAAAGAAAGAAAGAAGGGTCATAAATGAAAAAAGGTTTTAGGCAATAAAATGTGCACATGATCTCGAAAGACTTGATAGTTACTGTTTGGAACAAACTTGTCCTTGCAACATTTTCTAACCATTTCTTCAAACACTTTGGAGTCTAAGACCATTCAAATAAGGATATTCAAGAACTTGAGTCCAAAAGGAAACAAAGTTTTGAAGGTTTATTAACCTTATCATGTGATACCAAAAGACAATGATCTTTGTCTAGGCAATGACTAATGTTATAATTGATTGTTTTGTAAAATTTTTCTTTAAAAATCAAGCAAATCAGGCACTCTTGTAAAGACTCTGAATGTGGTAGGTTAATAAATGTCAAGACTATGCTAAAATCTCAAATATGCCAAAACCTCTCAAATTTCTTTCAACTATATGCCAAATGTCAACCTTTCAAAACCATCCTTGATCTTATTCTGGTACATGATGACCAAAAACAAGATTACCCAATACCTTTAAGACACTTTGGCTTTAAAAATAGTCTTTTTTCCCCTCTTATTTAGCAAAAGTGTTTCTTAAAAGAGTTGATCATGAGAAGGTGTTCTGATATTAGATCTTTGAAGGCTTCTAAGGAACCTTTATTATTAAGAGTGGTCTTTTGAGCCTTCATTTGAGTGGTTGATTAAGAAAGAAAACATTCTTGATGAATCTTTTCACTTTGGAAAGGTTGATCCAATCTTCAGTTGTGAAGTGAGAAAAAGAAAAAAAGAAAAACAGAAAGTGAGTGAATGGCGAGGAAAGTTGATAGTGACATTATGTCACGACCCGGAACTCCCATCGAGCCCGTGACAACAGTCGCAAAGCCTCGACATACATTATTCACCCCGAATGCCAATCGAAACCTCGCAAGGCTCTCGTATCAGCTTTCGCACTTCCCCGGTGAGCAATAGTTATTAAATCTCGCATTTGAAGAAATCAATAGTTGTTTCCAAATCAAAACAATAAAATATTATTTTTTGGCTCACAGGGGCATTTTCATCATTTTTCTTTGAAAATATCGAAACCCGCCAAAAACATGGTGTGTGGGCGAAAAAAACATGTTTCATAATTAAAAGTAAATTTAGATGTCTAAAATAATTATTTGAAATGAAATTATAATTGTTTGAATAAAATAATAATATTTAATAAAATATTCTATTTTTTAAATAAAAAACAATATTATAGAAAAATCCGTAATTTAATATCTGTAGTGTAAAAGCTAAATATATTCATACGTACTTTAAAGCAGATAACTGAAGTATAAAACTTCTTTTACAGTGACACGTGGACCCCAACTAACCAATAAGGTGCGAGTCTGTGAACCTACAATTTTGTCGATGCAAGGCTAATTAAAGTCCTTAATGGAATCGGCTATCTACCTGCTATCTTGAGCCTGAAATGTAGAGAATTGAGAGTGGTGAGATTATAAAATCCCATTGAGTAAACAGATACCATCTAAATCATATAAAGTCGAGTAAATGGAGACAATTAAGATATTTCATTTCAGTATGTTTTTCATAACATCAATAATCAATTTACTCAAATAATCAACTTGGCTTATGTATTTCACAAAACTTGGCTCCTGCCAAAATCATTCCAGAGGATGCCTTGGCTTAGGCATTTGACTGAGACCACCAAGACTGTTAAATGTCTTTACATCCGAAATTCTAGCCATGCCTTGGCGTTGGCTGAGTCTCACTCTCACGTAGTGGTCCACGTGAAGTGCACTCAAATCTTTACCTCCAAAGATACCCTCCACACAGCTCTCCGATCGAGGTAAGGTATATATGATTTTGTGCCCCCTCTCTTAGGCTGGTCCACAGAACCTCCACTGTAGGGATTATGAATTATTTTATCTACCACCTGATTTATAAAATCTTTTTCTGCATGACATGGCAATTTATCGCAACCTAGCCTTTCAAGGTTGAATACACAATACAAATAATTCTAACACCAAAATCAGTTTAGCCATTCATGATCATATATTGTCATAAGCCATTCAATTTAAAACCATAAATTTACAACACAAGTAGGTAGTCTCCAATTACTCTATTTTCAAAACCAGTATTCAATTTTCCAGAAAATTTATAAAATCATTTTATAAAAGCACAATTTCTCCTAAAACATAGCAATTTATCATTTAAACTCATTTTTCGTAAAATCATACAATTGTATAAAACTACTCTAAATAATTAAGACGATAATAAGTTCACACAAAGTTCTAGGAGTCGATGTACTCCTAACCCCAGTCTTCAAACATAATCTCTGTACTTTTACTAGTGTAATTTGCTCACCACCTATCCACAATATACAATACATAATTCACCACATTAATGCTTGACCATTATAAATCAATTCAGGCTCGGTGTATATGCATAATATGACATGCAACTTATCCGACTACCGCTTAAATGAGGTGCTGACCTAATTCGGCCTATTACCCGATTAAATTACTAATGCATCTAATTTAATCCCAAATTACTCCATTTCTTTTCTAATACCTCAATCCACCAAACATTATTCAAATAACACCAATTTCAGCATCAAAACCTTCCCATTTCTTCACGGAAAAATTCGGCCATTACAGTGCACTAACACCGTGATTTTTCCTACTTAATTTTCTCTCCATAATTCATTAATTTCTACACCAAAAACTATTATTTCTTAATCAAATCACCTAGAATAACATCTCATTCTTCCTCATTATTCACTTAGAGAATTTGGCTAAGGCTAGGTAATGGGAAAAATGAATGTTTTTCTACATATTTTGTTTACTAACATGCTAAACTAACACTAAACACTAACATATATCAAAATCAAATCAATCCAATAATTTTCTCTCTCTAGACCCATATGACCAGCCATGAAATCACCATGAAAACATGAAATTTAATCATGGAAAGTAAGGAGAAATGCTTGGGAATAAGAAAACTCAAACTTAATAGAAAAAATCTTACCTTTTTCACTTAATTTTCTTGAAAATTCACACTTTTTCTTTGATTTTCTCTCTCTAGGGTTTGGTTTTTGTTTTCTCTCTCTTCTTGCTGGTTTGACCGACCATGGGGTGGAAGATGGGCTGGTTTTTGTGCCTTTTAAAAAGGAAAAATAATAAATTAATAAAGACATGACACGTGGCATCATGTCATTGGCCCTTTTTTTTTTTAATTTTGACTTTTCATTTTAATTTTCCACCACACCTTTATTCCATCTTTATCCATTCCTACCATAATTAAATTCCACAAATTTGACAAGTGTTGGTATGGCAAAATTATCATTTTGCCCCTATACTCCAGAAATACCGAGAATTGAAAATTTTTCACTTCTAAACCTCAAATCATACTCCAATACTCAAATCATACTCCAATAAGTCAAATGGGGCCAAAAATCTTTTCTAAAATTCTCATTTTATCCCCAAGTGGCAAATGACCATTTTGCCCCTAGATAATGAAAATTTCGGTTTGACTCCAAATTGATCCTCAAACTCTGAATTACCATTTTCAGTCATCCATGGACTGTGAAGCTCTTAATTTCACCTTAAAATTCCTATTTGAACTAATTCGAGGTATAAATCGACTTACTTGTACTTCTAAGCACAATACCGATTTTTAAATATTCTTTCGGGACTGTTCAAATATACAATCACTCTATCAGTCTCAAACATGGTAGATAATTTAGGACTGGGCTTGACACATTATGCACTTGAAATACTTAAATGGTGTCAAAAGTGGAAAAATGAAGAAAAATCATCCTTTGATCTTAAATTATTCTTTTCTAGGGATTTGCTCTTCAATAGAAGTAACCATAGTTGAGAGGATAAATGGCCATGTTTCATTTTCCCTTCACAAATGAGAAATTATCCACTTGCTACCCCTTTGAGCCTATTACATTGTCTCTAAAATGCACCTCAACCAAGGATCACCTCCCACATTGGGGGGCAATATTGAAGACAATTTTTTGTCAAAATGATGGATGATAGAAGATTCATTTTAAGGGAAAAACGAACATCTATTATATTATGGGGAACATATGCGAAGTTGAGTTCTTGAAAGTTTCGAACTCAATCCATCAACATGAAGATTGAAAAAATGAATGAAGAAGAAAAAATGAAAATGAAAATTGAAAAATGAAAGGAAGAAAAAAGCATAGAAGAGAAACGGTGGAAAAAGTATACTTTGAGAAAGGACAAATGTCTTAAAAGAGTCCTTAGAGCAGTAATGAATAATCCTTAGTTTAATCACCTTTAAATACATGTTTTGGGCCTGTGTATCCATTTCTTTCAGAACCTTTAACCATAGCCTACATTACGTGCTTGAAGAAGTCCATTTTGATCAAGTGTGGATACTTAAATTGAAGAGCTATCTTAGAGAAAGAGACCATCACATGAAAGATGAAACCTTGACTTCTTTTCTTTGCTAAAATTACCTTCTTGAATCCCTTAAGTCATTTTGGACTAAATTTGAGTTTTTCAAGTGCATGATGGAACAATCAATCAAAATAATAAAAAAAAGAGCAATTGAGAAAGATGAAGCTCTAGGGTGAAAACCCGAACGGGTAGTCTAGAGCGAAGATGAAAAAAAAAAAGAAAGAAAAAAACAAGTGAGAAAAATGAAGCTTTAGGGGTGAAAACCTGAAAGGGAAACCTATAGCAAAGATGGGAATTTATGAAGCCACTCATGACTCCAACTAAGGTGATAACAAGAAGCATTAAAGATAGACCATTTCAAGGCAGTTGAATGCATTGGACACCTTCCTAAGGGTTTAAGACTCTTAAACACCCTTAAAGATTCAAGATCATTTGAAAAAGATCCATACTGAATTTTAAGCCTATCTCTGTTAAAATAGCCTTCTGCAATATTAAGCCTGTAATAGCTAGTCTTGACATTTATCATCTTGCCACACATCATGAGGCTTTCCATACTGAATTTTAAGCCTATCTTTGTCAAAATAGCCTTCTGCAATATTAAGCCTGTAATAGTTGGTCTTGACATTTATCATCTTGCCACACATCATGAGGCTTAGAGGGTGTCAAATTTGATTGTGATTTGAAAGGAATCTTTGTGCAAAATTTAATCCTAAATCACTATACATTTGTGAACTTAGACAAAGAAACTTCAATTTTTTTCTCCTCATGGAATGGTGAAAAATCTTTATTGTTGACCAAGACCTTGATGTGTTAAACCATCCAATCCATATGAAAAACTAGATTGTCATTTGGCTCATCTAAAATCATTTCAAACAGTAATCATCAATTTTCAAGAGATTTAAGTGTCACATATTGGAAAAATGTCAAATTGACTCAATTTTGTTCCAAACTTTAACTACCTTTAGTCATAAAAAATTGGTTTTGTGGGGCAATTTTATCAAAATTCAAGATGCTTTGAAAGTAATGGAGAATTCTTCATTTTTGTAAAATAACTTTTGTTATTGTAGTATGAAGATCAAAAGTTTTAAATGATGAGACAAACATTTTTTTGAATCTTTTCTCAATAATCAAGAGGTATGGAACTTTTGAAATCAAGTTTGAATTGATACACGATCTTATGGAGATATCCATTTTCGGGAAATAACTACAAGAATCGGGAATGATGTGACAAGACTAGCAAGAAAGTTCTTTTTTGATAAAGTGATTGGCAATTACACAAAAAGATCATAGAAGAGTGTGCAAAGATAGGAAGAATGGCTTTCAATAGAGGAAGACACTGAAATGAAATGATAAGATAAAGGTAACTTTTCCTCCTATCATGCAATCATGCATGCATGCATATGACCATGCAACAGTGAGGTTGGAAATTTTCTGTGCAATAGTCAATATTCACACATATTTTCTATGCATTGGGAAAGGAGAAAATCCATGCAACACAAAAAACTATGCAAAGACATCAAGCTTTGATTAATTTGAGAACCACTTTGAAACATTTCAGATAATTAGTGTCAAGATTTTTTAAAGTTACGTTGCCTCAGTTTTCGAGGAGCCACATTTCCTAAATCGTCAGGGTACATTCTGAAGACCTCCAAGCACATTATTCTCTTAAATCCTTCGGGTGCATCTTCTAAAACGTTCGGGTAATTAGTATCAAGATTTTTTAAAATTAGGTTGCCTTAATTTCAAGGAGCCACATTTCCTAAATCCTCCGAGTACATTCTGAAGACCTCCGGGCATATTATTCTCTTAAATCCTCCGGGTGCATCTTCTAAAACCTCCGAGTAATTAGTGTCAAGATTTTTTAAAGTTACGTTGCCTCAGTTTTCGAGGAGCCACATTTCCTAAATCTTCTAGATACATTCTGAAGACCTCCGGGCACATTATTCTCTTATAACCTCTAGGTACATTTCTTAAAGTCTTCGGGTACATTTTCAAAACCTCCGGGCACATTTTTCTCTCAAAACCTCCGAGTAATTAGTTTCAAGATTTTTAAAGTTACGTTACCTCAGCTTTGAAGAGTCTCATTTAAACGATCCAAAAAAAACCAAAAAAAAGGAAAAAAAAAAGCTTTGGTAAGAGAATTAAGGAATTTAGTTAAAAACAGTATCTACGTCTTTGCACTATTTCAGATTTTTGAAATGCGCAAAGAGGGTCAGTTGTAGACACTAAAAAATTATAATAAAACTTTATTAAAAAAAAGAAAAAATAAAAAAATCATAAAACAAAAATGAATTAAAAATAATAATAAAAATAGAAGAGAGAAAAAGGGGTACGACTAACAGGGTGCGGACACACCCTGCCAAGCACCACCCTTTCTTTGCCAGACACGTGAAAAACTCTAGTCTAGCAAAATAGTGGGAGCGTGCCCCCTCCAGAGGCCAAGAACCTAGTATAAAAGGGAGGGGGCACTGTAGCAAAAAGGGGAATCCATAGCCAAAAATCCAAAAAACAAACAATTCAAAAATCCTAGCTTTTCTAGCAACGAGAGCAGCCACAATAACCAGAAAAAAGCCAAGAACGAGCAATCGAAAAAACCTAAAAAGCCTCTAGCAATCGAATACCACAACAAAAAATTTTCTCTACTCTTCTAACAACCAAGAAAACAACCACAATCCACAATAAAAAATATAGTACAAAAAAAATATAATGAGAGGAGGTGGGTAGTTTGATTGAAAAGTCTTTTAGTTTGATTATTTTGGGGGCAGATTCTGATTTTTGGGAGGTTTTTGGCTTGAGTAACCGGCCCCCAAAGGTTGGGTTTTGTTGTCGTCGGTGATAGCAAAGTGAAGAGAGAGGAAAAATTTTGGGTTAGCCGTCTGCGAAAAGAAGGGACTGAGAGAGGGAGACCCGATCATTTGGGTTACCACCGGTGATAGCAGAAGGGGAAAGAGGGTGTTGGGTCACCGATCGGCGGTAAGGTTAGGGAATTTAGTTGTCGTCGATCAGGTGGAAAAGAGCCTGGGGTTCGACGTCGGCGAAATGAGAGAGAAAAGGCTAGGGAGTTTAGTCGCCGTCGTTTGATGGTGCTGCCAACCATCGCGGCACCAGATTCGACAAAAGGCTGCCCGCTGCTCCTGAAGGTCGTCATCAGTAAGGGATTATTTTAGAGAGAGAAGAGAGAGTTCGGTGGGTAGAGAGTGAAGTTGAAGAGAGAAAATGGGAAGAAAGGAAGAAAATGAAGCTTGAATAGCTAAGAACTGGGGCATGTGAAACGGCGCCGTTTTGGGCACCAGGGGGCTGTTGAGTAGGAGACCAACACGGTGCGTTTTGATAAGAGGCCACGCGGTCCTTTAAGAGGAGTTTAGTTGGAGCAGGCCGACATTTGGGCCGCTCCTAGCCCGCCAAGGTAAATCCCTGACTCTTTTGAGAATCTGTTTGTTGTCCCATTTTATATATTTTTTTTAGGAATATTAGGTAGAATTAACTATAAATTATTATAGCATAAAATTTTATTTTTTTTTCTTCTTTTCTTCATGGTATTTTAGACTTAGGAGATTAATAAAAATATGAGAATATAGAAATAATAAAGAATAAAAAAATAAAATATTTTTAGAAAATGTTTAGTTATACAAAGAATTTAAGCTTAGGAAAATATTTACTACAAATATAAAGAAAAATAAAATAATAATAATAATAATAAAAATAATATATAAATGAATGGAGTAAATGGTAGGCTAAAGATTTATATTTAGATTAAATTAAGAAATTGGAAATTATTGGATTAAGTATTAAAGTAATAAAAAAGGTATGAGAATCAATCTTAGAAAATTAACTCCTAAAAAATAAAAAATAATAATAATAATAATTCATGACATTAACTATAAGTCTAATATACCGATGATGGGATGTTCGATCGAGATGCGAGAAGTCGTAATCCCGGGTTGATTTTCCCTAGGTTCGGAATCCGAATTAAGGCTCTACCAGTACAATGGGAGGACTTCGATTTCGAGATCTCAAAATTTTTATGAAAAAAAAATAACAACATAAAATCATTCAAGAAATAATAAATAAATAAATAATAGATGAAAAAAAAGAATATAAAAAATAATAATAATAAGAAATAAAGTAAAGGATAAAATAATAAAAAATAATAAAAAATATAAAATATAAAATAATAAAAATAGTAAAAAAATGATGAGATTTTTGTTCCCTAAAATAACATGGAATCATGGACAATTTATAAAGTATCCAAATATTAAAAAGGGAAATATAGGAGAAACTTCGGATAAGCAAAAAAAATATAATAATAATAAAATATAATAAAATAAGAATAAATTTCAAAAAGCATATCATATGTCTCCATTGCATCATGCACATCATGGTATTATGATATTTCTATTCACGAGTATAAGTCCCGATGATGGGATCTTCCGAGGATCTTGCGAAAGCGGGTATTTCTCGAAAAGTTCCCTAGGTGAAAAGATGTTCCCGGGTCCCACCAGTATGATGAGAGGGCTCGAGAAACATCTTTAGTAAAAGGTTTTCGCTCGTATTAGGTTCATATTCATGAAAACATTATTTTTAAAGAAAAACGTACGATAACTCCAATGATGGGAATTATTCGTTGAATTTGCGAAGGGGAGTTTCTCAAATAATTCCCTAGGTGAGAGAACACCTCGGATCCCGCCAGTATGATGGGCGGATTCGGGAGAAAGTCCTCGATAAAACGTTATTCGTTCGACATATTTTTATCCGACGCCATGCATTTCATCTTGCCTCACACGTGCATTTCACTTTATAATCAAATAATATAATTTAATAAAATTGGAGATAAAATAAGTAAATAATAGCTAAGGAAATAAAATGAACTAAAAAAATAAAGCCTAATAGGATAATCTAAAAATGATACTGTTCATGGAACGGGCGTTCCGAAGATGTTAATCCTTCCTCGGGCGTAATCGTACTCTCGAACCTAGATCTCGAAAAATGTACACCAGTTTAAGATTCTTTCGGGGCGCTTAAATCTAATTAAGACTTTGTCGATTAGAATCGAGTCAATAGGTGGCCAATCACACCTAGTAAAAAAGATTGGTGGCGACTCCTAGTTTTAGAGTTTTCATCGCGTCTGAAGGTCGGGTTCCTGGGCCCGCACGTTACAACACCTTGTTTTCATCAAAAATAAAAGCTGCTACAACTACTAGTGCAAATTAGCTGCTTAATTTCCTCAAGCCCGTAATCTAATGGTACTATTTCACCCCACAATCCATTTGACGAATTTTCAGACCATCCATTAGCACAACCTCCATTTGATGCCATGAGCGTTTGGCTCTCATCAGCTTCATTGTAGAACTCCATTTTTCCACTAGTCTTGCTTTGTATTTGTTAATTGAGCCATCATGATTTAACGTGTCTCTGAAAACCCATCTAACTCTAATTACATTCTGTTCACTTGGTCTGTCAACTAACTCCCAAGTTTCATTCTTCAAAATCATGTCCGTTTCTGAATCCATGGCTTTTCTCCAATTCTCATCAGTTTGAGCTTTTGCAAAACTAACAGGATTAGTACAAGCTAAATTACATATTTCATAGATGTCTGCAAGTGACCTAGTCCCTCTTACAGCTAAACTTTCATCCACCAAGTCAAGTGATTCATCATCACCTCCTTGCTCCTGCTCATCTTCACCAGTAACTATAACACCAAAGTCCTGCATAATTTTGCTATCCCAATTCCACTTTTGCCCTTCATCAAACTATACATCTTTGCTAATGAAAATCCTTTTTGACTTCACATCATGCAGTCTATAACCTTTTGACAAGTCACTGTAGCCAATGAAAATAGCTAGAATAGACTTAGGATCAAGCTTTGATCTCTTTTCATCTAGTACTTTGACATAGCAAACAAAAGCAAAAACCCTCATATGTGAAACATTAGGCTTCTGTTCATACCACAATTCATAAGCTGTTACATTAGGAAGTACTCTTAAATAAGTCAAATTCAAAATATAATTTGTTGTATTCACAGCTTCTGCCCAAAACACTTTAGGCATATCTTTCTAAAACATTAAACATCTAGCTATTTCCATTAGGGTTTTATTCTTCCTCTTTACAACCCCATTCTAATGAGGATTATAAGCTACAGTCAGCTGATGTTTCACTCTCAGCTTAACCAATAAGTTTTCAAACTCAAAAGCTATATACTCAAAACCATTGTCAATTCTAAGTATCTTAATCCTTTTCTTAGAAAAGTTTTCTACCTGAGCCTTAAACTTCAGAAACTTACTCAGTACTTCTGACTTCATTTTCAAAAAATAAACCCAACTAAACTTAGTCAGATCATCTATAAACACTATATAGTATTTGCTATGACTCAGAGAAGGTGTTCTCATTGGACCACACAAGTCTGTATGTACCAATTCAAGTTTTTGTTTTGCAAACCAGCTTCTACGCTTAGGATAAGATCCCCTGCTTTGCTTTCCAAGCTAACAAATCTAACACAACGTCTTTATTTTGCCAAAACCAGGAAAGCCTTCAACTAATTTATCATCAGCCAACAACATGAGTGACTTATAGTTAACGTGACCTAACCTTTTGTGCCACAATTCAGCAGCATTATCCTCACTTACAAAATTAGAATGCTCAACATTCATCAGATTTAGAGGATAACAATTATTTTTCATTTTGACAATTAATAATTCATCACTAGATGGATCAAAAATAGTGCATACATCATCTTTGAAAAACAATGCATAATGTTTATTTGCTAATTGACCAACACTAAGCAAATTCTGATCTGATTCAGGAACCAAATAAACATCAGTGATGTATTTTATACCTAAGAGTGTCTCAACAACAACAGCTCCTCTCCCAAGTATTTTTAGGAATACTCCATTCCCAATCTTGATCTGTGCTGAAAAACTTCTATCAATTTTTGAAAACAGTTCCTCATTGCTAGTGAGATGATGTGAACATCCACTGTCCAATAACCAAACACTCTTCTTAGTTGACTCAGCTTCTAAGTTAGCCATGAACAACACTTCATCAGTTTCCTCAGTCTGCTCAACCACTACTATTTTTTCTTCACTGCCTTTCTTGAATTTACAAACCTTTTGAACATGACCAAGCTGATCACATAATATGCACTTCACATTAGGCCTAAACTAGTAGTATTTAGGAGTGTGATTGGTTTTCTTACAATGAGTACATGGAGAGAACTTCTCTTGCTTCTTTCCTTGCTTTCCTTCACCAGAATTGCTTTGTTTGCCTTTGAGCTTCTTTGCACTCTCCTCTTTCACCCTTAAGCCTTTGGTCTTTGCAACCATAGCATTTTCAAGGGTTTCATTATTCCAAAGTGCTCTTCTCTACTCTAAAACAAGTAAAGCACTTAACAGTTCATTAACAGTGATCTTGGTTAAATCCTTGGAGTCTTCCAAATATGATATTTTGGCTTCAAATCTATCTGGAATACTCGCAAGGATCTTATTCACAATTCTTTTATCACTGACCTCCTCTCCCAACCACCTAAGCTGATTCACAAGATTAATCAGCTTATCAGTATACTCCTGAATATTCTCATCCTCATTCATCTTCATTAACTCAAATTGCTTGAAAATATTCAACACATGCATAGCTCTAGTTTTGTCACTACCTTGATATTCCTCTTTCAAACTATCCCACACTAGCTTTGGATCTTCATAATTCATGATCTTCGCAAAGATTGTTTCTGAAGCTACTGATTGAAAGCAGATAAGAGCCTTATATCTCTTACCAACCTCTTCACTGTGCTGTTTGATTTGAGCCAAGGTCGAATTGGCATGTCGTTGTACCGAAATCTCGCCTGTCTCAACCATGTTCCAAAGATCGAAAGCTTTAGGATACAATCTCATTTTAACTGCCCAAAAAGGATAGTTAATTCCAAAGAAAATCGGTGGAGCTGTAGCACAAAAGCCTGCAGTAGCCATCTTTGATGCTTGGAAGAAACAATTTCATCAACAAAGAGCAAAATCACAGGTCCCTCAAGATTAAAAGCTCTGATATCATGTAGAGAAATGGAGGATAAACAAAGCAAGAAAAACTAGAAGAATGGAGAACAGAGAAAATGAAGAAAATGAGAAAATTTTAATATTGACTTGTTCAACAACTTTTCATTTCCAACTCAATATTTATACAAGTATTTTCAATTCAAAACGAACTATCCTCAGCTTAGATGTAGCCTCGGGAACTACATGTAACAAACTCAACTGGAATGAAGAAAACTAACTGACCTAGACAACGGTCACAACAAAAAATCAAAGAAGATGAATAAAACGACGAGTTTACTAGTCATTTAGAACCAAGAAACTAAAACAACAAAGACTCAAGTCGTATAGAAACTAAAGAAAAAGAAACCTTAACATAAAACGACTTCACCTCATGCGTTTCACAACTCTTGGTTTAATAATTGTGAAATGATGACGTTTTGGCTTCCTACTTAAACTCCTTTAACTAGCCATTGCTTCCTTCTTAGCTCGCAGTTGCTTTGACTTGCTTCAACCAGTTTCAAATCATTCTTTCAACACTCACCAACACTTCCAAGTAACTTCTTTTCCCACGTTAAGAACCGTCCTTTGCTAGTATGTCCTCCTTTGCGTTACTGGTTTGCACTTGCGTCACTTTATTCACTCCTACAATATGTTTCTTTCATAAGGCAATCCTTGGATGAAACCTTGCAACATTTGCCTCTTATTTAAAATCAAGTAGTCACTCACCATTGAGTCTTTGTGCTTCTATAAAAGTGCTGAATTGAATAAATCCAAAGCATCTCCTTCGAACCAAACTCTTCTTAGGAATAAAGATATCCAATACATTGCCAAACCAAGCCCCAATATCACTCAACCAATATTTATGAACTCTCACAAGGATATTGTTAACAAAGACCATATGGATTTTGTTAAGAATTGGATTTCTTTGTTGATTCGCCACATTTGCCTGTCCCTTGTAGCCACATTTTGCCTTTAGCCAATGCTATATGAAAAAAATATTAAAGAGGACAAAAAAGTACAACAATTGTTAGTGGTGAAAAATGGCCATTACACTATGTGGAAGCAAATTAAGGAATAGAGCTATACATTTTAAGCAAGGTTTCCAAATAACATGCATTTGCTTCCTAATCTTGAGGTTTTAGTTAAATAAACAAATCATTCTACCTCGAGAAATTTCTCAAGCCATTATAACAAAGAATACGTAGAAACAAATCAAGTAATATAGTTATATTAAGCAAGAATTTCAAACTAACATTAATATAAAAAGTTTTCAAAATTTTGAAGTAAATCACTTTTAATACGTTTAAAGTTGACACTTTAATATGGAGAACATATAACTCTATTATAACTTTACATTAATGCATGTGCCAGTTTATTCTTATCTTTTTAGCCTTACATTTATTCACATGCTATGAACACATGATGACATATAGACTTAACTTCAAGCATGTGATAGGAATTTAAAATTAGGCCTAATCACTTATGATCGATGGTTAAGATAGTTTTTGATTTGGTACTTTTTCATTTTTTGTAAATAGCTTAGTGCATTCATTTTCTTGTGATACATAAAACCTAGGCAGATAGATTGTGCCCCAAACCCTAGGCTAAGGCTAAGGGCTCATATGTGCTGTACCTCTTTTCACCTTGCTAAACATGGGATTTAGCACATTCTAGATAAGGTTAACGAAAAGATTATTAATACTCCACTTCAAAACTTTTTATCATAAATGTCAGGGAACTAACTGAATAAATTAGAACTTGTTGCTTCATTTGTTACCTTAAGTTTCACGTTATTCCTCCTTCCCCATTTATCTTTCCATAAACAATTATCGGTATCAAGGCTTTTTAAAATTACTCGCTATTCCTCTTTATCTCCTCTATTCTTCGTCTTGTTACTATAGGTACATGACATTATCTCCTCTATCCTTAGAGAGGGAATCCCCACAAATTTTTTATTTTTTCGTCCCCTTTCAAAACTTTCCTAGCTTTGGGTTAAAGTTTAAGGAACATCCGAGAAAGTAAAATTACTTATAATTGAATAAATATATAGTTGGTTGCTATTTGCTAACTATTTGGATTAAATATTACATGCACACCTAAGAATATTACAGTGGTATAACAACTCACAAACCGAGAATTCACAAAACATTAGTAATGAACTTCAACCCTTAAATTTTCTCGAAGGAAAAAGAGAAATTGGTATCCTATATCTTGGATCGAACTTTCTGTATGAGCTCTCTCCTCAATATCTTTCCCGAGGCTGACCTTGGGACACTATTGAGAAAAGTGACTCTTCTCAATCTTTTGTAAGGTGCAACCTGTGGGAATCAAAGACTTATAATATGTCAGAGTAGAAAAACTTATGAGCCCAAACAGTGTGAGACCTAAAGAGCAGGATCTCATTACCTTTTCTGCAATGAAAATTTTAACATCATCTTCATTTAGTGAGCTGTTGGGAGCGCGAACAAAATATGCCATCGGAACCTCTCCAGCTTTAACATCAGGAAATCTAAAAAAGAGGGAGACAATTAGTAATCTAATTCCCATGTTGTTGTTGGCAAAGAAACATATCCAATTTCCAGGCTACTTACGGAATGACGACAACATCCACAATTTCAGGATGAGAAAGCAGCAATCCTTCTAGCTCTGCTGGTGCGACCTGACAAACAGCCGTATGAATAGATAAAATAAGTTCATTTAGAAGAAGTAGAGAACAGAAACATGACTACATTTGACAATGTCTGGAATATTACCTGAAAACCGTTACATTTTATAAGCTCCTTTATCCTGTCTACAACAAATAATTGTCCTTGTTCATCAAAATATCCAAGATCCCCAGTACGCAGCCATCCTTTTTCATCCATAGCTAGCTTTGTAGCCTCTGGATTGTTAAAATAGCCTGAAAAAAAAAATCATAAATCATAACTATAAAAGGAAAATCCAGTCATGATTTTGTAGCCCAACAGGTTCGACAACTATATCAATCATTCTCTCTCCCCTTTTGTTTTTCAAATGGTGAGTTGGGTTGTGAATTATTACTCTAAAACGACATTCATTTTGTGGGAACACCCGTATCAGGTTAGTAGTAATATAGACTGAGTGATTTGCAATCATGGTTATCATGAATTTGCAATCATGGTTTGTAGCGTTTGTGGGATAATATATTAATATTTTTTAATTTATATAGTCAACAAATTTAAGGTTATTAGATAAAAGGACAAACATGCAGGTCTCGTAAATTGTAAGCAAAGAAATTCATATAGATCATTCGCACAGACATTGGCATTCGGCCCCATGACTACTTGATCATTCTCCCATACAAGACTAGAGACCTCTAAATAAGAAGAATTTGTTATAAGGGCAACAAATTGAGTCCTTTCTTAAAGTTTATGGCAAACCAAAGACAGGATTATACACCTAATAAAGCTCATGTACCTTGCATGATAGTCGGTCCTCGAATCCATATTTCTCCTATCTGATGTGGTGGGAGGGGTTTCATTGTATTGACACTAACAATTTTGGATTCTATTACAGGCATGAGTGTTCCAGTTGAACCCGAAAAACGACGCCCTTCCTTAGGATTCTCCAATGAAATTTTTCCGCAAGCTTCTGTCATACCATATCCCTGCACGATGTTATGTTATTTCGGATCATGATGCATAGGTACTTTGTTTTACAACAACCCACTTTGATCATAAAATAATGCAAATGTTACGAGATGTCAATGCAAATTTGTAAGAGGAACAAGCCTATTAGCTAGAACGAATTGGACCCAAATTTTTTTAAAGTTAATTATACATGAAATGTATAGTATTAAATAATTTAAGGTTTATCAATATTTCCCTTTCAATTCACTACATCCCATCCCAAGAGGCAATAGCTAAAAGCAGAGTGAGGTGTACGCAACTGTTTGGCCCATCTGTTCTATCTCTTCATAATATGTCTATTTTTTATTTACCGTCCACTTCCTTTTTCCTGTTGCTTTGCTACTTCATAAGATATTTTCAACTATGTAAGTTTTTCCTTTTAAAATTGTTTTTCTGCTTTTCCCTTATTGCTTTTATGTTGCTTTTCTATTCCTTTACGTCCTTAACCTCTTCAACATTTTTTACAGAGATCTCAATTTTCCAAAAAATTCCTTACAAACTTGAAAATAAAAATTAACCAAACAAAAGTCATAACATGTACAAGAGGTTAACGCAACTTTAAAAAATAAAATAAAATAAAATAAAATCCCTTATTAAGTATTTTTTTTATTGATTTCCTACTTTTCTTTTGCTTGGCTGTTGCTTTCTATCTACACTAATATTTTAGCCTTTTTAAGTTTTTCTTTCGATTAATTCTTAAGATTTTTAATAGTTTTACTTTTACGTTTGTTCAATTTTATATTTTGTTTTTTAAAGTTATGTTGAAAGACCTTTTGCCACGTTTCATCCGATTTTATTTTATTTTTTAAAGTTACATTAATAGTTGAAAAAACATATAACCGTGTTAGTTGAATTTAACTCTACTGCTTATTAACTATTTACCATCTCGTAAAAGAGAAAAGGCTAGTGACAAAAAAATAAAGAGGAGGCACGGGAGCGGGCACAGTAAAGGGGCAGATGATTTGTATCCATCTGTCAGGTGTCAAAACAAGTACCTGAAAAATCTCAACGTGGGCCAAATTCTTGGCACATGTCTCTATTAAGTGAGGAATGCGTAAGCCAGACTTGAGACTTGAGCTTTGAGTTGGAGAAAAGTTAAGGTTTCATTTCGATTAGAAGAATCGACGAGAGCGGTTTCGTGAGGAATGGAGGAAGTGGATTCGAATATGAAGGAGGTGAGGGAGAGTTTGGTAGCTTGATAGGGGGCCTTGGGGAAGTGTATGTTTGGGTTATTGGATTGAATGATTTCGCCATGGCGAGGGTTTGTTTGCAGGAGATAGGATTTGCGCTTTGAGATGCTTGTTTCTTGGATGACTTGAATGAAGTTTGTGAAAGTACAAATAAATAGTTGTAAAGTGGGGTTTCAACCACTTGCCAAAAGTAACTGAACAGATTTAGTAAGTTTGATTTCTTTTTTCTGAGATTGTATCGTTCTTTGGTACAGAATTAGATATCTAAATGCATACGCTACACAACTTGTCGCTTGTTGATTGGTGGTGGCGGCTGGTCATTAGGCTTTCCCGTTTTCATCTTCCGAACATGCAAATTTTTGGATAAAATACTTATTTTTTAATTTTTAAGCATAATTTTATATAAATTTATTAATATTAGAAATAGATAGCCCACTTTAAAAGTGTAAATATCATTAACAAAAAATAAAAAAAATTTAAATTGTATTTTTTTATTAATTTAAAATATTGTTATTATATATTTTTTAAAAAAATATTTAAAAAAAAATTCAAGCAACACCAACTTCTCCAAGGGAGGGGAGCATCGATTGGTACTCCCCATCTTATATTTTTTTTGTAAAAAAAATTATATAATAATAATTTTTAAAATTAATAAAAAATAAAATTATTTTTTAAATATTATCATATCATCAAATTAACGAAAATATTAATATTAACAACGATTGAATTTATGTATTTAGTAAAAGATATTTTTTAAAAATAAAATATTTATTTTAAAAATTAATAAATTTATCTAAAATATATTTTTTTTCTCTCTTCTTTCTATGTCTTAGTAGGGAATTATTAACTTGAGTCAAGGATTTGAATAATTACATCAAAAATGCATAATTCTCTTCTTAAAAGGAAAGGATTCAAATCCCAACCAAAAAAAGTATCCTTGGTCAAGATTAGAGTGCTAAGGAATTCGAATTGGGCAAACTTGTCAAGCTTGCAAGCTTTGACAAGAGTCAAATCGGGCCTAAACATTACTTTTAGGTCCATACTCAGCCCAGTCAAAATATTATTATATAATAAATAAACATTTATATTTAATTTTAATTCTAAAATATAAATATTTTTAATATTTTAATAGAATTTTAATACCAACGCTGGCTGCTATGATAGGCGGTAATTGTTTCAATGACGCTGCGCTTTCTTTGTTATCTATGTAATGTTGTGCTCATTCATTTTTCCTTTTGATTGATCCGTTTTGCCTTGATGGCCACCCCTTGAATTTTCTAGAACTTTCTATCTTTTCTATACTTAATAATATACCAGAATGATTGAGTAAAAACAAAAAAAATAAATAAATGAGTTAAGTAGGGTTTAAATTTTAAGTGTCAATCTAATCTGATATGATTTATAAACATTTCCAGTCAAGATCATTATACATTAAAAGCTCACATATAGAGTTATGTTTTGCAACATAGGGCTTTTTCGCAAACTCATTAAGTGAAAACAAAATCAAAATTAAGCCCACAAAAAATTAAAAAGTCCCATATAGACTAATTAGCGAAAAAGCAGTTGGGAAATAAAACTCAAAAGTTATGTTGGAGTAAAGGTAGGGTGGAGTAAACGGTTATGTCGGTTAATTCGATTTTGAATATTTAATAATCGAATTAATCGAATTCATATTTAAATATAATCGAAATCGAATCGAATTTCACAAATAACTGAACTAATCGAAACTGAATTAATTCAGTTAATTCAATTTAGTTTTAAAAAATCAAACTTGAGAAAAAAATTTTATTTGTATATATTTATTTATGTTTTATTTTTTTATAAATCAATACTACAAAAATATTAAAAATGATGATAAATAATTAGAATAAATAAGATAGATACTCATATAAACAACAAATATGAATAAAAATATGAATAAAAATAACAACAAATAATTTATAATTTATTTCCTATGTGAAAACCTAATTATACATTTATTCAAATTCAGTTAGTTCGATTAAAAAATTTCGAATTAAAACCAAATCAAATTAAATCTAATAATCGAACTATTCTAACTGAACTACTTGAAGAACTGAATTAATCGATCTGAAAAAATCAAACTCACTTTGATTTTGGTTCGGTTTGTAATTGCACACCATTAAATAAAGGTATATGCATAGATAAATTTGAAATTTAATTGTTAAAATAGAAATACGGTGGAAGTTAGTTTTGATATTACTTTAAGCAACAACTTGACCTAAAAAGGTACAACATATATTGACAAGTCGATAAGTTCTTTTTCATTTTTTTTCTCTTTGGTGCTAAGGCTAACTATTGGAAACAGGGAAATGAACCCTCGACCACTCTATTCCCGATAAATCTTGTAGCAGGTGGGGGTTATGGAAAAGAGAGGAAGGCAATGAGAGGGAAGGTCGAAGGACGCGTGTTTCTGAAGTAGTTTTCAAGTATTTAGGGTCTACCAGTAATATTTGATTGTTCTCTTCCTTGAATCATAAAATTAAGATCTCGAGGTTTCAAAGTATAGATAATTCATTCAATTTATCATTTCTTTTTTCAGAAATTCATATCAAATGAATTTTGCGGTTCTTTTTTATTTTGAATTCATTGTGTCATGAGTTTACATTTTTCAGTTCATAAAATATGCCTTTCAAATGAAAAAAAATCCTTACTTATAATCCGAGAGCCAACTCTTCTCTTATTGACATAGAATTTGTTACATTCCATTCATTCAATTGTGGTATGTTCTTGTTGCATGGACTCTTTCACTCATTAAGAAAAAGACTCACATTGATCTAAGTGTGCTTCAACTTAAAGTATTTTTTAAAGAAAGTCACATATCAATAAAAAGTTCATATAGATTCTGATATTAATTATTACCTACTCACAATTTTTAACTTAAGAACATGTCTATTGGATAAAAATGTGGATTTGTAACACTTACACATTGATAGTAAATTTAGAATCTCCTCTTAGAATAGTTGAAACCCATGTTTTACACAATCAAAGAATAAGCTTGTATTTCCATAATGTAATTACTTATGATCCTTCTTTTTTTTTCAATATCTGGTGGCCCATCTTGCCTCTTGGGCTTTTGATTGTAATTTGGTTGCGCTTTTAGACTCCTCATCTCTCTCTAGCGAAATTGCAAATGGCTTGAGTCGAGATGAGCAAGTCCAATCCCCACCTCTACGATCTTAATAATATCGCTTATAAAATAATATGGCTACATGTTGCTGCGGTTTCAGCAGAGTTGCTTCGGTAGGATGTGAAAAAGTAAACGGTTAAAAGTGTTGAGAAATAGGGAGAATCGATTAAATATAGATCTAACAATTTTGTATACTATAAAGTAATACCACACCAATGTAATATGGGTTTAAGTAAATTTGGATTTAGGGTAATCGTATTTTACGTATTAATTGTGTCACACCTCTTTAATCTGTTTAAGATAAGTCTAAGATACGATTAATTAATCATATTATTATTTACCTGTATAACTTATGATTTGTTTATTACTCATTTATCTATTTAATCATGGTCAAGTGTTGTGTAGATACATTTAATACACAGTTAAGATTCATTTATTGATCCATATAAATGTTAATATTTTTAAAAAAATTTAAATTTATTAATATTGAATTTTATTATATTTGGTAAATATCATGATATTTATAATTTTTTATTGTAAATTTGAGTAATAGAATCATATTTTATTTGTACATATTTCAATTTAATTGTTTTAATTGTGTTAATCATATCAATTGTGTAAACATGTCATAAATTGTATAAATTATAATAATATAAATCGTGTTGTGTCGTATAAAATTTAACTCAATATATTTAATAAATGTGTTAATCATGTCTTATCGTATTACACATTTATTAAACATATTCATAGACGTGTTTAAGATCTTGACATGAATAATTAATTATATCTTGTTCATATTTATCCGTGTAACTGTTAATACCGTATATTTATATGATATGATTAAAATATATATATATATATATATATATACATGAATTGTCAGATTTGTTAAATATGCGGGAAGAATTAGAAACTAGAAAATACAAGAGAAATCTAAGCATTTTCCAATGCTCAAAGAAATCCAAAAGAGTCCAAAATAATTTAAATAATTGATATTAAAATTTATCTAATTTTTAATGCATAATATTAAAAACGAGATAAATTTAAATTAAAATAAATTTTTATTCTTTATGAATAAAAGAATCATTATAATGAAAGCATTAAACAATTAGATAAAATAGAATATCATCAAATTTCATTTTAATAAGAGATAAATTTAGACTTATAAAATAAAAAAAATTTTCCACACAATTGATATTTTTTAAAATTAAAAATGTGATTCCCTTAAAAGCTATTTATCCAATTGAATTTTGATTTATACAACCATCCTAAAAATTCGAATAAAATTAATGAATTCATAAATAAAAATCAACCTCATTCTTAGTTTTCTCCCAAACAACCAAAATTCAGCGATACAAGAAACGCCAAGTACAGAGAAGTCGTAGACCAATCGTTTCAAACCCGGATTCCCAGCTGCAATAAAGAAAGCCAAAGAACTCCTTCCCTCGCGCCACGTGTCCACTCCCACGTCTGTGGCGTCGAAACTTTTTCCTTCCCCTTTCCTTTCCCCTTCCCTCCTTTTCTCTCCGCCCATCCCTGTTCCTTCAATTCCCTCGGATTTCCTCTTCTGACGAAAAGAAAATCTCTTTAATGGCTAAAACATCCACTATTGTCTTCTCGTCTTGTCCTTCCCTTTCTCGTTGGAGGGAAACCAATTCTTTTCTCCCGACTTCCTTCAGATTCTCAAGTCGTCCTTCTCGTTTCCTTCGTTTCTCTTCCAAAGCTTCCGATTCCGGCAGCTTCCTTGGCGACGATTCTTTTGGTTTCTTTCCTTGGTCGCCTGATAACAACGGTAAAGAAAAAAAAATCTTTTTTTTCCACCTTAATTATGCTTAATTCTTGAATCTTTTTTATTTACTTGGTTTAAAAGAGTGAAATCAAATGATTCATCACAAAACATTTCATATCCGAATCTTTATATGTAATTTTACGCCATTTTTTTGTCATCGGAATGGAAAATTTGCAGTCAACGGAGCAGGGGCAAGATAGATATTTTATACATTAAAATTGTCTCTTTTATGTCACGAGACAGATGATTTAGTTGAATTGATTAAAGGGTCATAGCTGTTAAGGTAAAGTTTAGTGAAAGATGAATATTTCTAGTGATGAATGATTGCATTGTGATTTGTAATGTTGATGGGCTATTAGAATTGTTTGTTTTTTATTCAAATTTGCAGATGTTGAATGGGTTCAGGAGGAGAGAGTCACTTTGTTCACATCAGATGGACTAATTCAAATCGGAGGTTCCATGGTTCCGAGGCGTCTAACTTCTTCAGATGTAAGTATCTTGTCATTACCTCATTTTTATCTTTCTTTGTTGAAGTATTCAAGAGTATTGTATGGATCAATGTTTTATTGACAAAACATTGGCATTTTGAACTTTGATTATGGTATTTGGGATTATAGTCTAGTTTTTTGTTTCTTTTACATAATCTATCATTTTAGAATCTGGTGTTAGTTGGCTGAAGAATTTTGTTATGTGGCAGAAGAAACAGGGAAAATCGAAAATGTCTCAAAAATTTCAACGGTTTCAAGAGAGTGATTACATGGATCCTAACCAAAGCTTGTGTCTAGGTGCTCTTTTTGACATTGCAGCAACAAATGTAAGGAATTTTTAGGCTGTTATTTTGCCATGAACTTGAGGTTTCAATCGTAAAAGACTTAACAGATAAGGGATTTGGTCAATCTAGGGACTTGACATGGGTAGAAGGCTTTGTATCATTGGCTTTTGCCGCTCTATTGAGATGCTCAGTGATGTTGTGGAAGATACTGTTTTGGAACATGGTGGGGAGGTATGCAGCATTGGACCAATATTATCTTTTTTTTTCAATCATTACCATATTGCATTTTTACGTACATGAGGATATTGAATTTTTTTTTATATAATTGGGGAGGAGAGATTTGAACCTGCTCTTTAGGCAGGGAGATTATGTACCAACCAATGAGCCAAATGCTCAGGTGCCATGAAGATATTGAATTGAAAATTGTAATTTGAAATATTATATAAGACACTTTAAAAAATTATAGGTATTATATAAGGCATTCAAAATAAGCTTTCGTCTCCCAGCCTAAACTTTCAAGATCTTATCACCATATCTGCAGTGTTTGCTTTTTGTTCCTTTCTTTATCAGGTAGCATAGTTCATATTGATGTTTAGCATTGATATCTAGCAGAGGAAAGTTTTAGCTAGTATCTTGAGAGTTTGACAGAACTAGCCCATTAATGGCTGAAACTGGGAGTAAGATTATTTGGTTGTTTAACTAGGGACATTGTTTACTTATGTTATTGTTATTGAAAGAAAAAGAAAAAAGCCCAAATCCCGTTAAATTCCTATATAATTTTTTTAACCAATTACAACAATAGTTTTTGGATTTTGTGTTGGAACTTGTGTAAGTGGACCTTCCCCTTGGCTGCCACACAGCAACCTGAGTTGGCGGTCTTGACTCCCTATTTTCCGATTTAATCAGCCATGCCAATCTGATCTAATTTCTAACAAACCATGAAAAGTGTCTGCTGAATTTTCCAATTAGCTGCAGCAGCTTTCAGTGATCATCCGTTTTTAGTATCTTTCTTGGGCTGTGATGCAGAAGTAGTATGTAATTGTTCAATCTCTTGGTTCACTTTCAAAATGCTCTTTCATATCCACCTTTTTTGAAATGTTTCTCTTGCAAGCTTAGCGTAATACTTCTTTCCTGTGTTTTGCATTGGTATATCATCGTGCACTGAATTTTATTGAGGGTTTACCCTTCTGTGGCTACATCAAATTTTGAAATCTGCCTATTGTAAATTATCAGGTTGTTGCGGCAGAGAAGGCCAGTAAAGGTGGTTTGCATGAAAAGCTTACCATGACGGTTGCAGTGCCATACCTCTGGGGTGTTCCGCCTGCTTCTGAGACACTTCACCTTGCTGTACGGAGCGGTGGAGGGATTGTGGAGAAGGTTTATTGGCAATGGGATTTTTTTTAAATAATTTATCAATCTCTTCTAACCATCACTCGTACATTCTGTACATAAAATTGTTGTATTCCTAAGTACAAAGCTGAATGCTGTACTCAAGGTCGATGACCCAATTCTTTAATTGGGAATTGATGTCAATATCCAATTCATTATTCTCAGTTTCCTGTTTTTACCGTCATATAATAATGCCATTGGCCGTGTCGGAACTGCTGATATGCAATGCTCAACATCTAAATTAGATTACATCAAGAATGAAGTACGTACTAAGATTCTCAAAATTCCTTCTTATTCATTTCACAATTTGATATAAGCATTAATCTTTTCCGACTATTTAGTAAACTTCACAGATGTAACATTCAAAGGCTGGGTAAAGCAGGGGCCATGTCTGTAATGTGGTGACAAATACTCGCTGGCAAATAGCTGGTAAATGTTACTATTATTTGTCCGTCTTTTGTTGGTCTCCCATGTCAAATCGTTGCTGGGGGATGATGTAGGGAATCATCTATAAACAGTTATGGTGATTTTTTTTTCTTTGTTTTTTTTGCTTGGATATAAATCTTATATTGGTTATGCTTCTTAAAGAAAAAACCAAAGAGCTAAGCCTGCTAGGTTCTTTACATTACTGCAGAACCATTCAGTCTTTCCCTAAGCATGGGTTTTAGAGGAGGAACTTCTACTTGGTAAAAATAAGGAATTTGTGGTGACATTCATGTAGAAATTTGCATAGAATGAGCCCACAGTATGATGTTTTCGGCTCTCCCTCCAACCCACCATTAGGGAAAGAACAAAAGGAAGAAGAAGAATGAAAAGAGCATAGACATTGGTATATACAATTAATTATGCACCATGGGTTTGGAAAATTTCACCCCCTAGAGTGGACAAGGGAGCTTCTTTTGTTGCACTGATTGTGAAAAAGGTTGAAAAGCTCCAAAGCCAAAGATCTTCCTCTGTTTTAGCACCCCGCCCCAAAACAAGAAAGATCTTTCCGATCAGTTTCGACGCAGCCATTGACCAACTGTGAATGTCAAGTTAATATGAATCCGTGACTACACGTTCTAGACATGAACTAAAATTATTGAACCATCATTCATATGATTAAAGGGCTGTATTCTTCACTTTATAAGCTACCCTCTTAGCTTCTTTCGTAGAAGTTGCTTTTTTAGTCTTTTCGATAGTCTTCATTTTCATACTCTAAGTGTCAACATGAGTCCCTACTTCACTTTTATTAAGTGCTCATTTTGTAGACATTTACCTTTTAATCATTAATTTGTAGTATCATCTCTTGGGAAATGCTCTTTGTCCAATGTTTCCTTGTTCATGTCGTGAAATAAAGGGCAGCAGAGTAGGGCCAGAGGCCGCTGTTTCAGCACAAGATATAGCATTGTAGCTTCAGCCCTGTGACATTGGCGTACGACTACGAACCATCTCTTGGGAAAATTTTTAACCCCAGGAGTGAATAAAAGAACAAACGAATGACCTTTGTCGCACTGAGTAAAAGTCAAGAACCCCTGAAGGAAAATATCTCTCTTCTGTCTTCTCTGCTTTTCAAAGCTTCGATTGACCGATTGTTCGGTCACATAGTAGTTCGTGATGCTATTTACTCCCAAAAACTAACAATTTGAAGCAAAACAATCTAAAATTCCCTACTGTTAGCAATATGGATGCGTATAATGGCGATGTCTGCTCACTTTTTTCTAATGGAACTATTTTTCGATCGAGAGTTTCTTAACATTTTCGTATATAAAACCACATTGAGATATTGAACCATTCATATGATTCGCATGTCTGTCGATCAAGAAATTAGTGAGTAAAACGTGGGAGCACCCCTTGATTAATTTTTCCTGTTAAGATGCACTAGAGAGCCAAATCTGCACGACGACAGCCCAAGAAAGAAATTTGATACTCCTAGTTAATTGTCGGCAGTCGACACCTTTTAATGGTTGAAACTGTTTGTTTTCATCTAATAATTGAGAGTTTTTATGTTAGTTGTTGGAAAAAGATTGGCTTCCTTTGTCCATGGAAGATTTCCATGATATTCTAGCTTTTTTGGCGGTACTTCCTGTCGTAACGTGCGTGTCCGGGAACCCGATCGCTAGACGTGACCTGTGAAAACTCACTAAAAATTCAACTAGGAGTCGCCACCAATCTTTTTTTTACTAGGTGTGATTGGCCACCTATTGACTCGATTCTAATCGATGCAAACTTAAATTAATTTTAAGCCCACCGAAAAGAACCTTAAACCGGTCTACAATTTTCTGGATCTAGGTTCGGGAGTACGGTTATGCCCGGGGAAGGATTAGCACCCCTCGGACGCCCGTTCCATGAACGGTACCATTTTTAGATTATCCTATTGGGCTTTAATTTTTAATTTCACTAGATTTCCTTAATTATTATTTTTTATTTTATCTCCTATTTAACCTAAAATGGAATGCAAATGGGTGGTGAGATGAAATGCATGGCGTGAGATAAAAATGCCGGACAAATAACCTTTTATCGAGGATATTTTCCGAATCCGCCCATCATGCTGGTGGGACTCGGGATATTCTCTCACCTAAGGAATTATCCGAGAAACTCGCCTTCGCAAATTCGACGAATAATTCCCGTCATCGGGGTCATCGTACGTTTTCTTTTTAAAATAATATTTTTGTGCATAATGAACCTAATTCGGGCAAAAGCCTTTTATTAAAGATGATTCTCGAGCCCTCCCATCATACTGGTGGGACCCGAGGACATCTTTTCACCTAAGGAACTTTTCGAGAAATACCCGCCTTCGCAGGATCCCCGAAAGATCCCATCATCGGGGCTTAGACTCGAAAACAGAAATATTTATGTGCAATGATATGTATGATGCAATACGTATATGCTATGCTAATGCAATTATCTATATTTTTTGTTGTTATTAATTATTTTTATTTTATTATCATATTTCCTATTATTATTTCTAATTATTATTATTATTATTATTTTTATACTTTACATTTTTTGTTCTAAGTTCTTTGTTTTTCACTTATAGTTAGACAAATTGTTTATAATTCTATGTTATTTTAGTGAGTAAAAATTATATATTTTTTTTATCGTACTATTTTTATGTATTTTTATATTTTTATTATTATTATATTTTTCATAAGCGATTTTTATTCAAACCTAATGCTTAAGATCTTATTTTATATATATATATTTATTATTATTATTATTTTTTTTTTTATCTTTACATTTCTTATAGTTTATGCCACTTAATGCTCAATATTTAATTTTAAATTAGTTCTTTTTTTACTATTATATATTTATTTATTTTCATTTATTTAATGTCATGTATATTATATTTTCAAATTTATTATTTATTATATGTTTGAATTATTATTATTTATTATTTATTTATTTTTAATTATTTATTTATTATTTTTATCAAGTAATTTTTTGATATAGTCAAACTTTTCATTTATTAAGAATTTCGGAACCTTGAAATCGAGGCCCTCCCATCGTACTGGTGGAGCCTTGATTCGGATTCTGAACCTAAGGAATATCGGCCCGGGATTGCGACTTCTCGCATCCCGATCGATTATCCCATCATCGGCACTAAGTTAAATGATTCTTTATCTATATTAAATAGTTCTTTATCTCCTTCTATTTTGTTCTTTCTCCGTTTATATAGAACTACCTTTTTACCTAATTTGATTTTTCCACATTTTTGTTTCATCATATTTTAATTCTAGTTCTCCCTAATTTATTTTCACTCTTATTATCTCTATATAAATTTTCATGACTATGAATCTCATAAATATGTTCCACATTTCATCTTTTCCCATATTTATATATATATATTTTAAAACAAACAATCCGCTAAATATTATATGTTTTTTAGCTAAATTAATACTCTAATGAAACCAATTAGCTTCCTTTTTTTTATTTTATATATACATATATATATTTTAAGTCAAACTTAGCACCACAAAATCAAGCCAATATATCTATAATAAAAATGAAAAATTTACCTTGTTATGAATAGCCACACCCTCCAACACCGAAACAGTGTCGTTTTGTAATCAAAAGGGGTCTTGGGGTGAGTCAAAACGGTGCCATTTTAAATCTTTGGACCCTCCCTCTTTCTTCACGCACCATTCTTCTCCCTTTCTCCTTCTCTATTTTTCACTGTCGCCGGCACTGCGTCACTTGCAGATCTGGTGCCGCGCCAGCCGTCGCTCCTCCCTCTCTGGTGCCGCGCCAGCCGCCGCTCCACTCTCTCTTCCTCCGTTCGGTGCTCCTTCCCCTCGCGCCAGATCTTCGCTGCTGCTGCTCCCTTTCTCTCTGGTGCCGCGCCAGCCGCCGCTCCTCTCTCTCTGGTGCCGCGCCAGCCGCCGCTCCTCTCTCTCTTCCTCCGTTCGATCCTCCTTCTTCTTGCGCCGGCAGCAGAACACCTCTCCCTCTCTTCTCTATTTTTCTGCCCAGCTCTCCTTCCTCTTCTATTTTTCTGCTCCTTGGTTGCTCTCCATTGTTTTTGAAAGCTGCCTCCCTGCTGCAGGTTCTCCCCCTCCCATTTATACCCGATTTCTGGGCTTTGGAGGGGGCGCTCCAGTACTGCCTTGTCCCTGGGCACCCAGGGGCAAGTTCCACTAACCTGCCAGACGCGAATTTTTCGCGTCTGGCAGGTGAGAGAGGTGCCTGGCAGGGTGCGTCCGCACCCTGCCAGTCGTACCTCTCTCCCTTTCTTTCCATCATTTTTTGTTCATTGTCTTTTTAATCTAGTGTCTACAGCTGCCCCTCTTTGAGCTTTTCGAAAATTCGAAATAGTGCAAAGACGTAGACACTGTATTTGACTAAATTCTTTAATTCTCTTATCAAATTTTATTACATATATATTTATTATTATCATTATTATATTTATATTCATATATATATATTTTTTTAATAAATTCCTTAAAACTGAGGTCACCAGACTTTTAAGATGAACTCCTCAAAACTGAGGCAATGAAAATTTTTAAAAGTGAGCTCCTCAAAGCTGAGGCAACGAAACTTTAAAAATGAACTCCCAAAAAATGAGGCAACGAAACTTTTAAAATGAACCTCTCCGAACTGAGGCACTGAAACCTTAATATGAACTCCTCAAAACTGAGGCAACGAAACTTTTATATGAACTCCTCAAAACTGAGGCAACGAAACTTTTATATGAACTCCTCAAAACTGAGACAATGGAACTTTTTCATTTTTCCGAAATGGTGAAAAATAACCAATTCCTCATCTGAAATTCCTATGATTTTAGAGATAAATTTCCCTATTTTTCAATTGTTTTAAAATTTTGAACATGTCAATTCATCTTCATTAGTTTCCCTTTTTTGGTGTTTTTAGAGCCTTTTCTTTGATCAATGGGGGATGAATCGATCACATTTCTGATCTCTCGTCTTCCTCAATTCATTGCTCATAACTGTTTTCTTCTTCTATCATATGCATAGTCCAATCACTCTTCACATTTTTACTGTGCTCCATTCTATTGCTAATTCCATTCTTTTCTTTCTCTTCTTAGACTCCATTTCATTCCCTGTCAATTACAATCCTTTTTCAAAATATTGCAAACATTTCTTACTTTATCATGCTCTTTATTAAGTATCATTCCAATTTTATGACAAATGCAATGCAATGTACTCATATCTCCTCTTTTGGCAGAATGGAAATGAGGGCATTGTTGGGAGTGAAAGGCTATTTTTCATTAGAAAAAAGTGAAGTTTCTACAATCAAGTATAATGACAAGGAACAAGGGAAAATTGATTAATACAAAAGGGATACAGTCTTTTCTTAATGACTGTTTCGATAGATATTAACAGTAGTCTCAAAATTTTATCCCGAAATAGGCACATTTGTCAGCTCCCTTGCCTTTTGTATGAACATCTCGGATCATGAGCTTCACCCATTCTGTGTTAAGCTTTTGTAGTATTTGGACCTTTCCGTGTCTAGACCGCCCTTTCAGGTTTTCGCCCTAAACACATCTCCCAAATTCAAGCTGCCTTTTCAGGTTTTCAACTTGAAAATTTTTTTTCTCTTTTTTTTTTTTTTTTTTTTTTATTATTATTATTATATATTTTTTTTTATGCAAAATATTTCTTGACAGCATCGGCATTCACCGGGTTGGAAAACTCCCTTCCATCCATCTCCGCCAAAATTAGTGCTCCTCCTGAAAAAGCTTTCTTCACCACGAATGGTCCTTCCCAATTCGGTGTCCATTTCCCGCGAGGATCATGCTGGTTCGGGAGAATTCTTTTCAATACTAATTCTCCTTCTCGGAACTGTCGAGAGTGTGCCTTCTTGTCATATGCCCTCATCATTCTCTTTTGATATAACTGCCCATGGCAAAGTGCTGTCAATCTTTTTTCTTCTATGAGATTCAATTGCTCATAACGAGCATTAACCCATTCGGCTTCTTCCAACTGTACTTCTTTAAGGACCCGAAGGGAAGGGATTTCCACTTCAATTGGCAAAACTGCTTCTATCCCATATACCAAAGAGAACGGTGTAGTTCCCGTGGAAGTTCGGACTGTTGTGCGATAAGCATGCAAAGCAAAAGGTAACTTCTCATGCCAATCTTTGTATATATCTGTCATCTTTTCAATTATCCTTTTGATGTTCTTGTTGGCTGCTTCCACTGCTCCATTCATCTTTGGGCGATAAGGTGTTGAATTGTGATGCTTGATCTTGAACTTGGCACAAACCTCTCTCATCATCGAACCATTGAGGTTACTAGCGTTATCCGTGATGATCCTTTCTGGGAGACCATAGCGGCATATTATTTCTTTTTGGACGAATTTACATACCACTTTCTGGGTCACATTGGCATAAGATGATGCTTCTACCCGCTTAGTGAAGTAGTCAATTGCCACCAGAATAAATCGATGCCCATTTGATGCCTTCGGAGTTATCAACCCAATCACATCCATGCCCCACATTGAGAATGGCCATGGTGATGTCAATACATGCAGTGAATTAGCAGGGGTGTGGATTCTGTCCGCATATATCTGGCACTTGTGACACTTTCGAGCGAAGTCTATACAATCCCTTTCCAACGTGAGCCAGTAATACCCCGCCCTCATGACCTGTCTTGCCAACTTATGTCCACTTGCATGTGCTCCACAAACTCCTTCGTGAACTTCTTCGACTATTCTCCGAGCTTCGGCTGAATCCACGCATCTCAAAAGTGTTTGATCCCTACTTCTCTTGTATAGGATGTTCCCATCCAAGAAGAAATTCATTGCCAACCTTCTAATGGTTTTCTTATCATTTTCTGAGCTTTGATCCGGGTACTGCTGAAATTTGAGATAGTGCACAATATCATGATACCACGGTTTCCCGTCTATTTCTTCTTCTACACTAGAGCAGTGCGCGGGACACTCTCGAAGATTAATCATGATGGGTTGGATCTTGACATTGGTACCAACTTTGAACATTGCTGCCAGCGTGGCTAATGCATCGGCCATTTGGTTCTCCTCTCGGGGCAAATGATTGAAGCAAATTTCATCAAAATTTTCAATCAGCTTTGATACATACTTGTGATACCGAACTAACTTTGAGTCACGTGTCTCCCATTCTCCTCGCAACTGATAAATAACCAAAGCAGAGTCCCCATACACTTCCAAAATGTGAATTTTCCTCTCGATTGCTGCTTGAATGCCCATGACACAAGCTTCATATTCAGCTACATTATTGGTGCAATAGAAGTTGAGTTTAGCTATAACGGGATAATGATCTCCTTCTGGTGATACTAACACGACCCCTATGCCATGCCCCAAGGCATTCGAAGCTCCGTCGAAAAACATCTTCCAATTCTCTTTCTCTGATTCCTCCCCACTTGTTTGACATATTGACATCAAGTCCTCATCTGGAAACTCAAACTCCATTGGTTCATAATCCTCTTCCACCCTTTCTGCAAGAAAATCTGCGATTGCACTTCCTTTGATAGCTTTCTGGGACACATATACAATATCATATTCAGACAATAACACTTGCCATCTTGCCACTCTACCTGATAAGGAAGGTTTCTCGAAGATGTATTTAATTGGGTCTAACTTTGCAATGAGCCAAGTGGTATGATATAGCATGTACTGCCTGAGTCGATGCGCCGTCCATGCTAAAGCACAACACATCTTTTCCAACGAGGAATACTTGGACTCGTATTCAGTGAACTTCTTGCTCAAGTAGTAAACTGCCCTTTCTTTCTTACCAGTTTCATCATGTTGCCCTAACACACATCCCATGGATCCTTCATTTACCGTTAAGTATAAGAGGAGGGGTCTCCCGACCACAGGTGGTGCCAATACTGGTGGACTCAACAAATATTCTTTAACTTTGTTAAAAGCAACTTGGCACTCCTCATTCCACGCCCCCGGATTGTGTTTGCGAAGGAGTTTGAAGATCGGGTCACATTTGAGTGTGAGTTGTGATATGAACCGGGCTATATAATTTAATCTCCCCAAAAATCCTCTAACTTCTTTTTGCGTCTTGGGAGGGGGCAAATCACGGATTGCTTGAATCTTATCTGGGTCAACTTCTATTCCTCTTTCACTGACGATGAAACCCAGTAGCTTTCCTGAAGTGACTCCAAAAGTGCACTTTGCCGGATTTAATCTGAGCTGGAACTTCCGTAACCTCTTAAATAATCTTTCAAGATTAGTCGCATGGTCCTCTGTTTTGCGAGCTTTTACAATCATATCATCCACATACACCTCAACCTCTTTGTGCATCATATCATGGAAGAAAGTCACCATAGCTCGCTGATAAGTTGCCCCGGCATTCTTCAAACCAAATGGCATTACCTTATAACAAAAGGTCCCCCACATAGTTATGAAGGTAGTTTTCTCTCTATCCTCTGGTGCCATCTTAATTTGGTTATACCCTGAAAAGCCATCCATAAAGGAAAACATGGAGTGGCGGGCAGTATTGTCAACAAGGGTGTCAATGTGGGGAAGAGGAAAATTATCTTTTGGGCTAGCTCTATTCAAGTCTCGATAATCCACACACATTCTCACCTTCCCGTCTTTCTTAGGAACTGAGACAATATTTGCAACCCATTCAGGGTACTTAGCTACTTCCAAGAATCCTGCATCGAACTGCTTTTTCACTTCTTCTTTAATTTTCAACAACATTTCGGGTTTCATTCTTCTCAACTTTTGCTTAATCGGTTTGCATTCAGGTTTCAAAGGCAGTTTATGGGCTACAATGTCTGTGTTGAGTCCTGGCATATCTTGATAAGACCATGCAAACACATCTACATATTCATGAAGTAGCTTTATTAGTTTTTCTTTTTCCATTGACACCAACGTCACACCAATTCTAACTTCTTTCTTATTTTCTTCATCTCCCAAATTAATTGTTTCAAGTATCTCTTGATGTGGGACAATTTGTCTCCCCTCCTGTTCTACTAGCCTTAACAAGTCCGGAGTTAAATCATAATCCTCCACGTTTTCTGTACTGTCAAGTTCACTGACACTTGTACCTTTTTCAAAATCAACTTCAAAACCACTGTCATTATCATCTTTGCATTCATTATTTGGAATCCTGGAAGGTAAAGGGAATTGAAATATGTAGAACTATTGTATAGGTAAATAGTTAAAATAAAAGGATGAAACGACACTAATGGAAATGATTAATTATGAGAGGAGATATGAGAAATGCACTACGCATGTCAATTTATTAAAATGATAAATGATAAAAAGCCCGATACATAAAATTCCAATGCTTTTGGGCATAAGCATGGATGTTTAGTTTGCATTACTTTGAAATTGAATCACAAGTGACTGGTAAACTCATGGTGGTCCAGTTGCTCAGCTTTAGATTTGGTGGCCCAAGGTATGTAGTAGGAATCTCATCCGCATTTCTTGGCTGTTCTTCACCTTCCTCCGTTGCACATATTGACAAATCAGAAAAAGTCCCTCCTAGAGCTGACACTGATTCTTGGTTCTCAACGGTGAGTGATTCAGGAAAGATGCAACCTCCAGATCGGAATGTCTTGTAAAGATGAGGATATGTCATTCCTCGGATTTCCAACTCATGCCCCTTAAAGCGAGCCAACCTTTCTTTTCTTCTTTCGGCTATCATTTCTTCTCTTTCCTTCTTAGTTGGCTTGTACCCCAGGCCAAACCTTTCTTCATTTTTGGTAGTGCGTATGGGACTTCTAATACCTTGCAGTTCTTTTCCCAATCCTGCCCCCGCTCGGTATCCTTTTCCTAATATCTGACTGACAATCATCTTGGTGGTTTTGGAAAGCCTCGGAATAGGCGGTGTGGTTCCTTCTCCAACATACGTGGTGTTAACAAACTCGAAGGATCGAAAGGAACATTCAGGCACTTCTTCCGCTGCTTCCACGTAAGGCGTATCTGCTGGCTTGCTTATGAGTAAGTCCTCTTCCCCGTTAACACAGACAATCTTCCCTTCCACGATGAACTTGACCTTCTGATGAAGAGATGAAGGTATGGCCCCAGCCATGTGTATCCAAGGTCTTCCCAACAAATAATTGTATGAAGGAGCAATATCCATAACCTGGAATTCAATGGTAAAGGTACATGGGCCAATTTCTACTGGTATCTCAATGTCCCCTACTACTTCTCTCCTTGTTCCATCGAAAGCTCTTACGATCATCTGACTCTTTCGCATGTAGGACATGTTGATGGGTAAACGGGCCAAGGTCCTCATGGGCATCACATTTAAGGACGATCCGTTGTCAAGCAGTACCTTTGCGACGGTACAACCTTTACACTTGGTAGTGATGTGCAAGGCTTTGTAATTTCCTCTACCTCCAGAAGGGATTTCTTCATCGCTAAAGGATATTATGTTACCCACCGAAATGTTCCCAACAATGTAGTCCAAATTTTCAACCGAGATATCATGATCCACATATGCTTGGTTCAGAATCTTCATCAGAGAGTTCCTATGTGGTTCTGAGCTGAGGAGCAAAGATAGTAGTGAAATACGAGCGGGCATCCGGTTCAATTGCTCGATTACATTGTACTCACTATGTTTGATGAACTTGAGGAACTCGGCAGCTTCTTTTTCTGTCACCGATCTTTTCGAACCATCTGTCGATTCCGGAGGTTGTACCTCTTCTCCTCTAGGACTTTGCTCTTTTTCCTTTCCCTTCTCATTCTTGAGATTCTCGAATGCTTCCGGTGAATAGCAACGCCCGCTGCGGGTAATCCCTCCAACACCAGTTATATTGGCAGCATCATCTTGAGATTCAGCTATCCATTTCTTCGCTTCCGAAACTTGTACATTGCAGTTGTAGTTCCATGGGACAGCTTTGTTGTCTTTGTAGGGGAAGGGTTTAGGGACTTCGATGACCATCTTGGCATGGTTTTTGTCCTCCACAAGCTCTCCTTTTGGTTCGTAGAAAATGGTCAAAGGTTTTATCTTCATTGGGTGAGTAGACTCCTTGGATATCATGTTTACTGCTGACTCTGAAGCTTCCGTATAGAACTCGATCTTTGATTCGTCCATCATTCTTTGCACTTCCTTCCGGAAAGAACTACAACCCTGGATTGAATGTCCCACACATCCTTTGTGGTACAAGCAACATAGTCTTTGGATATCTCGTGAGTCATTCACATTAGGACATTCAGGCCACACCTCGAGCATATCGGCCTTTACCAAGGCTTCAAATACTTTCTCCATGGAGGTTTCCACTTCCCGAATGCTCCTTTTAACATACACCTTCCTTTCGATTGCATTTACCCCCGCCCCAGCATGATTTGGCAGTGGGTTGTTGTTAACATTCTGTTCTGGCTTTTTTTCAAAGTTCAGGATTCCTGCCTTGATCAACCCTTGCACCTTATGCTTAAATGCCGTGCAATTCTCAATCGAGTGACCTTCGATTCCGTAATGGTAATCACAATGGGCGGACGTGTCATACCATCTTGGGAACGGAGGTTTTAATGGCTCTATGTATAAGGGAGCTACTAGATGATTTGCAACCAACTGAGTGAAGAGTTCAGCATAAGGGATTGGGATAGGGTCAAACTGCACTTTCTCTTGCTTGTTTCGCCATCCTCTTGATTCACCGGTAGTATGGTTGTTTGAAGGTGTTGTTTGTTGTGTGGTTGAAGCTGTAACAGGTGTGGAAGCAGGCGGGTAAGGTGTCCGTTGGATGGGATTATATGGGTACGGGTTAGGGAAGGCATTTGGCATAGGCGGGTATGGGTATGGGCTTTGTGAAGTGTTGTGCACAGCTGGGTAATAGGGGTATGGTAGGTATGGCTGGTAAGGGTTGTATGTTCCTCCTTGGTGTTGTCCTGAAGTAATGGCTTGGGGTTCTCCTTCTTTCCTCTTGAAAGTTCCCCCTTTCCTTGTGTTTGCCATATCACCTCCTTCTATCTTCCCTTGCTTAATGGCAGTTTCTATCATTTCTCCCGAAATCACCATATCAGCAAAGTTCTTGGTGGCACTACCAACCAATCGTTCATAGTAAGGGGCTCGCAAGGTGTTAACAAACATTACAGTGGTTTCTTTCTCAGTCAATGGTGGCTGAACTTGAGAGGCCACATTCCTCCATCTTTGAGCGTATTCTTTGAAGCTTTCAGTGGTTTTCTTCTCCATGTTTTGTAAAGAAAGGCGATCTGGAGCCATATCTGTAACGTGCTTATACTGAGCTACAAACGCCCGAGCAAGGTCTTTCCACGTGTGGATTCGATTGCGGTCCAGTTGGACGTACCATTTTGCTGCAGCACCAGTAAGGCTATCTTGGAAGCAATGTATCAAGAGTTTGTCATCATGAGCATATGCGGCCATTCTTCTACAATACATGGTGATATGTGTGACCGGACACTTGGTTCCATCATACTTCTCAAAGTCTGGAACTTTGAACTTTGGGGGTATAACCACATCTGGAACCAGACAAAGCTCAATTGCATCCATAGAACAATACATTCCCATTCCTTCTACCATGCGCAGTCTTTCCTCAAAAAGGTCAAATTTTTGATGAGTATCGGGATTATCTTTCGATTCAACGGATCCACATTTGAGCTTCTCTTGTTCCTTTGGATCATCCAAATCAGGCACAGAGATGGGATCTGAAGGACTTGCCCCTCCAATTGGCCTTTGTTGAGCATAAGTCGGTGGTGGTCCTATTGGCATCCCAAAAAATGGATATTGACCCATGGATGGCATGGGAATAGAAGCATTCCTTGCAGGTGGAGGTGTAAATCCTGGTGGATACACGGGGTCTGTATTGGTTTCTGTCTGTTGAACGGCTTCTGGTGTACCAAAACTCCCCGCCACTTTCTTTCCTTTATCTGTAGATATTAACTCCAAAATTTTTGATAACTGACCCATGATTTCTTCTTGCTTCTTCTCAATCTTATCCATCCTCTCTGAATGCTCGTCCCCCATGATCTTAGAACGGGCTCTTGTATTGTATCTGTGGAGAATTTGTTTTTCTGGAATTTTGTTCTATTAGTTCAAGGAATAAGTTAGAATTTTATATTGAGTGCATTATTATTTATTATTTTTGTCTGAATCATGCATTATGATGCAAATGAAATGTATTTGAATAGAAAAAATATTGGCCATCCAACATTTACCATAAGAAAATCCGCATCCATAAAACTTAAATATCCAATTACATCATTGTCTAAAACCATTCATAACTATCAAAAAGAAAAACCGACTTTGTCATATTGGTCCCTAACCATCTTGAGGTGACTGATCAACCGCTCACTCAATTCATCCTTGGGAAGGATCTCCCGCCTGAGTTCTTCAGTCTTGTCTGCCATTACTCGAGCTCTAAATGCCACTTCTCTCATCTGCCTCAGTATCCATTGCATTTCAGCTTCTTTCCTTTGAAGGCTTTGTGCGCATGAATTGTTTCTTTCCCTCATTTGGAAATATTCTTGCCTTACTGCTTCATACTGTGCCTTATAGCCCTCCATGGCAGTTTCCAACATGTCGCAGTCATTTTTCAACTCTTGGATGGTTTGTTCTTTCCTTTGTACCTCGTGCTGCAAAGCGTTGTTGGCACTTTGGAGTTCTTGTATTCGGGCTAACAGAGAAGAATTTGCCACGCTCGCTTCCTCAAACTTGCTTTGCCACTCATCCCGCTCTTTCAAAGCCACCCGTACCTTTCTTGCAGTTTCTTTCTTCACTTCTTCTAGCTCATCCTCACGCCTACGCTTCATATTCATCATCTCCTTTTCAAGTCTTTTCCTCGTTAACTCACTCTCCAACAGGACGTCTTGAGGTTCTGGGTTTACGGGATGTTTGGATGGGTTCTTCGGGGGATGTATGACATTTTTCACCCTTTGGTCATGCCAAGTATGATATCCTGTGGTGACTTCATCAGTAACCCTTCCCTGATCTACTCGGCAAGTTTTCTTCCAGTCTTGAGCAATTTCCTCAATTCTCTTTAGCGTTTCTGGCTCTCCATATGTAAACTCTAACTGGTCGAGCTGGTGAGTCATGGGCACGAATTGCTCAGATCCGAACTGTCTCCGCACCATTATTGGGGCATAGCTGATGGCTCCCCAAGGTCCCATCAGTGGTACCCACGGCTTATCCCCACATTTATACATTACTTGCATTCGTGGCATCCATGGAGCTCTCCAAGTCACTTCAATGCTCATTAACCTCCGGAGCCTTGTGACCCACTCTTCTTTCCTTTTGTAGTCAGGCCATTCACTTTCGCAGAACTCAAGGATAGGACAACTCGCAGACAGATAAAGCTTTCGAAATTTGCTCTCTTTGCATTCGAAATGGCTTTTGATCCATATGGTTAGGAGTTGAGCACATCCGATGAACCGTCCCTCACCTTTGCGTCGACAGAAATTCAAGGATCTGAAGGTTTCAGCTAAGATGGACGGGGCCGGGTTGATGCTCCTTGTCACCTGATCAAAGAAGTCTATGACTGACACCTCCACATGACCTAGAACCTTTGGGAAGACCACTAAGCCGTAAATCGCCATCGCAAAAGCCAAGAGACCTTGTTCATCCTCCATGTGTTTTTTAATATATCCGTTCAAGAAACTCCACGGAAGGCATTCTGTGTCTCCTTTCTTCTTCAAATGCTGATCCACTTCCACCGTAGTCATTCCTAATAACTTGGCCAACTTTCGTCGGTGTCCCGTCTTCTGGGCCCTCCAATAGATCTTGTCAGGCTGCATATGGTCTATCCGGAGCAGAGAGGAGTATTCTTCTATGGTAGGGGTCATGTCCACCTTGTTAAAGACAAAGCAACGATATGAGGGATCCCAAAACTGGACAATGGCTCGGAGCATCTGGTCATCGACTGGTACATATAGGAGCCATGCAATGTGTCCATACTTGTTCTGAAAATCGTCTCGGTGAGCACGTCTCCATTGTTCCCAAATTCCTACCATCTCTGTGAGGTCATTCTGCTGAAGATCCAAGTGAACTCTCTCGGGTAAATTTGAGATATATCCTTGGGTCAAACAGTCTCCTTTTTCCTGTTGAGTCTGCCTCATCTGTAACTCTATCTCATAGTCATTTCTGTATATGTTGAGCGGGCCGGCTGATGACGATGCCATGGATATAACTGGGATCTCTTAGGTTGAATGTTGTGTAGCCAATATTCCTCCTATATGCAATTACGATGTATGCAAATGAACATGTAACATGCGCATGACAAGCAAAATAAACTTAAGTTAGTATGGTAAAAAGAAATAATGTGGTGTTAAAAATAATAAGAGAATAACAAGCAATATCATGGGTATTATTGTCTACTCCACGATACTTTATTATCTCGGGGCATAATTTAAAATGGAGGGAGTGGAAGAAATTCCTTCATGTGTACCTATTTATAAGGTATGTTCTCACGGGTATGGCTCTTTCTAAGGTTAAGCTGCTCTCGGTACTCTATATGCTGAGCGGGGTTTATAAACAGAGCTAAGGTTCCCAAATCGTTCCTCACTGTCGTCCACGCGGACTAGTAAGGCACCCCGGTCCTCACCCATTACAGGCTTCAAACGGACTAGGTTCGATTTGAGTGGGAGTCTTCACTAGCCCGTGCGGAGGTTATCACCTCACGAGAGCGTAGCTACTAAACTCCCTCCTAAAAAGGACATAACCCGGGTGGAGGGTTTATGCATGAAGGTAGAACGTGCTGTGTGTGTGAAGGAAATCATGAGTTCAAAGTAACAATCTCACATCCCTCTACCTTAAATCCCCACAAGTATTAGAAGTAATAAAGTAATAAATGCGAAATAAACTAATGTACCAAACAAAGTATGCAGTACAAATCATTAATATTAAGAAAACAGTGAATTATTTAAAGCCTTGGATAACCTATTATTATTTTTTATGGCTCGACTCTCTAGTCCCCAGTGGAGTCGCCAGCTGTCGTAACGTGCGTGTCCGGGAACCCGATCGCTAGACGTGACCTGTGAAAACTCACTAAAAATTCAACTAGGAGTCGCCACCAATCTTTTTTTTACTAGGTGTGATTGGCCACCTATTGACTCGATTCTAATCGATGCAAACTTAAATTAATTTTAAGCCCACCGAAAAGAACCTTAAACCGGTCTACAATTTTCTGGATCTAGGTTCGGGAGTACGGTTATGCCCGGGGAAGGATTAGCACCCCTCGGACGCCCGTTCCATGAACGGTACCATTTTTAGATTATCCTATTGGGCTTTAATTTTTAATTTCACTAGATTTCCTTAATTATTATTTTTTATTTTATCTCCTATTTAACCTAAAATGGAATGCAAATGGGTGGTGAGATGAAATGCATGGCGTGAGATAAAAATGCCGGACAAATAACCTTTTATCGAGGATATTTTCCGAATCCGCCCATCATGCTGGTGGGACTCGGGATATTCTCTCACCTAAGGAATTATCCGAGAAACTCGCCTTCGCAAATTCGACGAATAATTCCCGTCATCGGGGTCATCGTACGTTTTCTTTTTAAAATAATATTTTTGTGCATAATGAACCTAATTCGGGCAAAAGCCTTTTATTAAAGATGATTCTCGAGCCCTCCCATCATACTGGTGGGACCCGAGGACATCTTTTCACCTAAGAAACTTTTCGAGAAATACCCGCCTTCGCAGGATCCCCGAAAGATCCCATCATCGGGGCTTAGACTCGAAAACAGAAATATTTATGTGCAATGATATGTATGATGCAATACGTATATGCTATGCTAATGCAATTATCTATATTTTTTGTTGTTATTAATTATTTTTATTTTATTATCATATTTCCTATTATTATTTCTAATTATTATTATTATTATTATTTTTATACTTTACATTTTTTGTTCTAAGTTCTTTGTTTTTCACTTATAGTTAGACAAATTGTTTATAATTCTATGTTATTTTAGTGAGTAAAAATTATATATTTTTTTTATCGTACTATTTTTATGTATTTTTATATTTTTATTATTATTATATTTTTCATAAGCGATTTTTATTCAAACCTAATGCTTAAGATCTTATTTTATATATATATATTTATTATTATTATTATTTTTTTTTTTATCTTTACATTTCTTATAGTTTATGCCACTTAATGCTCAATATTTAATTTTAAATTAGTTCTTTTTTTACTATTATATATTTATTTATTTTCATTTATTTAATGTCATGTATATTATATTTTCAAATTTATTATTTATTATATGTTTGAATTATTATTATTTATTATTTATTTATTTTTAATTATTTATTTATTATTTTTATCAAGTAATTTTTTGATATAGTCAAACTTTTCATTTATTAAGAATTTCGGAACCTTGAAATCGAGGCCCTCCCATCGTACTGGTGGAGCCTTGATTCGGATTCTGAACCTAAGGAATATCGGCCCGGGATTGCGACTTCTCGCATCCCGATCGATTATCCCATCATCGGCACTAAGTTAAATGATTCTTTATCTATATTAAATAGTTCTTTATCTCCTTCTATTTTGTTCTTTCTCCGTTTATATAGAACTACCTTTTTACCTAATTTGATTTTTCCACATTTTTGTTTCATCATATTTTAATTCTAGTTCTCCCTAATTTATTTTCACTCTTATTATCTCTATATAAATTTTCATGACTATGAATCTCATAAATATGTTCCACATTTCATCTTTTCCCATATTTATATATATATATTTTAAAACAAACAATCCGCTAAATATTATATGTTTTTTAGCTAAATTAATACTCTAACGAAACCAATTAGCTTCCTTTTTTTTATTTTATATATACATATATATATTTTAAGTCAAACTTAGCACCACAAAATCAAGCCAATATATCTATAATAAAAATGAAAAATTTACCTTGTTATGAATAGCCACACCCTCCAACACCGAAACAGTGTCGTTTTGTAATCAAAAGGGGTCTTGGGGTGAGTCAAAACGGTGCCATTTTAAATCTTTGGACCCTCCCTCTTTCTTCACGCACCATTCTTCTCCCTTTCTCCTTCTCTATTTTTCACTGTCGCCGGCACTGCGTCACTTGCAGATCTGGTGCCGCGCCAGCCGTCGCTCCTCCCTCTCTGGTGCCGCGCCAGCCGCCGCTCCACTCTCTCTTCCTCCGTTCGGTGCTCCTTCCCCTCGCGCCAGATCTTCGCTGCTGCTGCTCCCTTTCTCTCTGGTGCCGCGCCAGCCGCCGCTCCTCTCTCTCTGGTGCCGCGCCAGCCGCCGCTCCTCTCTCTCTTCCTCCGTTCGATCCTCCTTCTTCTTGCGCCGGCAGCAGAACACCTCTCCCTCTCTTCTCTATTTTTCTGCCCAGCTCTCCTTCCTCTTCTATTTTTCTGCTCCTTGGTTGCTCTCCATTGTTTTTGAAAGCTGCCTCCCTGCTGCAGGTTCTCCCCCTCCCATTTATACCCGATTTCTGGGCTTTGGAGGGGGCGCTCCAGTACTGCCTTGTCCCTGGGCACCCAGGGGCAAGTTCCACTAACCTGCCAGACGCGAATTTTTCGCGTCTGGCAGGTGAGAGAGGTGCCTGGCAGGGTGCGTCCGCACCCTGCCAGTCGTACCTCTCTCCCTTTCTTTCCATCATTTTTTGTTCATTGTCTTTTTAATCTAGTGTCTACACTTCCTCTCTGTATGTCTTTTACTTTGATGTCTTGTGATAATGCACTAGAAAAAGATTAAATAACCTGCATAGACATGCTTATTATGTTGGGACAATTTGGAGATTAGAAAGGTTATTACATGAAAAGTTGTCTTGTGACACATCAACAAGATATGATTATTGCCCCCCAAAAAACAGTGTGATTGGATGTTTTATGTCAAGTTATTTGCTTGGATATTGGTGCTTATAAACTATTTGAGTTATCAACTTTTTATGAAAGGATCAAGCTCTGATTAAGCTTTTCTTTATTTGGGTGTGGTTCATGGCTCATGCAAAAAGATAAGAGCTTATGTTTGCATATTTAGACTCTTCCTAACGCTAGTTCTTTTAACAAATTAATGAGGACATTTTTTATTTAATAATTACTTGCATGATCAGCTACCATGAAGCTCTTGAAGGTCTGGTACAAGATGGATGATTAATTAAGCTTTATAAAGAGAATTAAATAAGCTATAACTTAAGTATGGTGATTTAAGTAGGAGCCTGGAAATTGATGCTAACTCACTAACAAACATCCAGAAGCAAATGAATAACTTAATGTGGTTGAATCTTATAATTTCCACAAAGATAGATTAAAATCTCATGGATGATCAGTAGGTGCAACACCTTTTGACCTTTTACACCCCACTAGAAAAGACATTCCCAGAAACTCTTTCCCCATATCTTTAAAACCCCATTTGTAGATTTTTGATGTTAATAAATAATGCCTATAGCTGGCAAAACCCATTAAATCTAACCAAAGATGGCACAAGAAAACAAAATGGTGAAAAGGTCAATGGATTCATCTTTTTCAATAATATTTTGCTTTTCTCTGTTTCTCATGGGAGATAAACAAAACAGCTAAACCCATTAGCCAATCAAATTGATAAACCCAAGGCATCATTATCCTGAGATCATATGATTTTGTAGCTCCTTGGACTGCTTCCCCATGAGGATTCTCTGCCACTTTGCATTACACAAATGACCTTGAATTTTCTCCTTTTGTTATATCTCAGTTCCCCCAAGTTGGATTTGTTTATCATTTCCCTCATTTTCTAATCAAGCTTTTTGCCTCTCCATACCGCACCAATCCTAATCAATTGGGTACTCAATAATTGAAACCTGCCTCACATCTGTCATGGTGCCGATCGTCAACCATTGAAACTCCAAAATTTGCAGCAGCATGTTTTGCTCACTGCAAAAATAATAAATGTGATGAAATAAATTCATCTGTTTTACTCTTCAATCCTCCAAAAATCATGCATTAATCAATGAAGATCAATAACATGTAATATAATAGAACGTGTACCATCCCCTCCTATTTTAACTAATTGGAGGCAAAAATATAAACTATACATCACTTTTGGCTTAATCAGCCTACAATATTTCATAGAATATTAAATTATATTGCACTCTCTCTCTCTCTCTCTCTATATATATATAGATAATCTTCAGACTTGTTTAAGAAGACTTAGATTAGGATTAACATCAAGTCATTTTTAAATCTTGAGGGATAAAATCCACAAAGATATATACAAAGACCGTCGACCTTGGGTTTGACTAGATTCAAAGTTAATCAATGAGAATTCATTTAAAAGAAAACATTTTAGAAATAGGAAATTGATAAAAAAATTGGATTAAACAAGTTGAACGCTTAGTTTTCAAGTTTTGGTCCTTGAAAAAGATGATAGCTTCTCTGGTTTGATGACAATTAAACAATTATTTCTGAGTTGTTGCGGTAAAAATACTCTAGCCTATAGCAGCACATACATCATTTCCCGAAAAGAAAAGCACAGAGGAAACTTTTTCACCATGTACTGTCAAAAAACTGTTTCCATCAGAAATCCACCCCCAAAGCACATAACTCAAGTCTAAATCTGAAATCTTGAACCCATTCCCTCCCCTCACCCTTCAAATCCATCTGATTTTACACACAGTCATAGTCAGATCAATAGTACATAACTTTTTCTTCTGCCTTGTTTTCATCAAAAATAAAGCTGCTACAGCTACTAGTGCAAATTAGCTGCTTAATTTCCTCAAGCCCGTAATCTAATGGTACTGTTTCACCCCACAATCCATTTGACGACTTCTCAGACCATCCGTTAGCACAACCTCCATTTGATGCCATGAGCGTTTGGCTTTCATCAGCTTCATTGCAGAAATAACTGTGCATGCCCATTTGTTCACCGTTATTTGCACCATTGCTGCCCCTCGCACCGCCATATTCATACTCTAATTCTTTGTTTTGGCTGATTTGGTTGCTGCAAGACCCATCAGAAGAACTACAACTAGCTTCACCTCCAAACATTTGGAGGCCATCCTGTAGTTGGTAATGCTGTGTAGGACCCAGTAAACTCTCCCGCGGTTGAAGTACGGATGCAGCAGTTACACAAGAAGCACGGCTGTTTGAAAAATTTGAGGAATATGATACTTCAAAGCATCTAAAAGATCTAGCTGGCGTGTTGTAGGTGTTGTTGCTGCAATTGTATAGTAACGTTGACGATGGTGATGACAAAGGAGGTGATGGAGATGGGGAGGAAGTTGAAGATGATTGAAGAAGAGATGAGAAGCTAGCATGGTGAACGTGATGAGGTTTTCTATGAGATTGGGGAGCCATGCCAAAAAGTTTCTTCTTGAGCTTTGTGTTCCAGTAGTTCTTGATATCATTATCAGTCCTGCCTGGCAACTGAGCTGCTATAATTGACCACCTGTAGTAGTTTGTGATGGGAGTAAGTTCCATTAGAAGAAATTTAAGTGAGCTGTTTTTGAAACTCTACCTCCACACTCTTGAGAAACTAAACACGGCATGCAAAAGGGCAGAATCAGAAAATATGATCTAAAATTAGCATATTCTTGGAATATTAAATTAAGTTTATTCTTGAAAGGGCAAAGGGAAAAAGAAGTCTTTTCATGCTTGGTTAATTTCTCAGGAAACAAAAATCTTGGGAGAAGATTCTGAAACAAAAACTTATGGAGACCCAGATCAAGTTTAAAAGGTATGATATGACAAATAGACATTTTATTTGGAAAAGACAGGATGATTAACATACCTGCTACCAATGCTTGCATAGAGAGTGCAGATTATCCTATCTTCATCATCAGAGAATTCTCCATGTTTAATATTAGGCCTGAGATAGTTAAGCCATCTTAATCTGCAACTTTTCCCACATCTCTTAAGACCTAATACAAACCAAACGCATTCAAGATCACCAACAAGAACTATTGAAAGGACCCTTTACATGCTACTTCACACTCACCAAGAAGAAAAAGGAGGAAAAGAAAAACTGAAAAAGAGGAAGAAAAAGGAGGAAAAGAAAAACTGAAAAAGTGTTCTTATATATTACCAGCTTTTGGTGGGAGAGCAATCCAGTTCCCTCCAGTTCCCTGTTTCTCTATGTACTCCTTTAACTTTGCATCTTCTTCAGGCGACCAGGGACCTTTCTTCACATTAGCCTTATCACAGCAAGGAGCCCTTCCCATATCTTTTATCTCTCTGTCTCTCACTCTTAATTAACTTGTTTGAATACTGAAAAACGAGCTCCTTCAACTAACAACAAGAGGTTTCTTTCAAAGTTATGGTGGTGATGGTTGTGAGGGAGGCTGCCTAGCTAGCTTTTGTTCCAAAAGAAGACTTCAATTTGTTTGGGGGACTGAGGGAAGATGCTAATATAGAGAGAGATAAAACAGAAGTCAAAACACAGGCCGTCTAATTTCAATCATCCATCTGTTTTCTATAACTCCTGTTGCTTGATTAGCTGAGAGAACTTTCCATCATAAACTAATCAGGCAAAAGGAGAGAGCCTTCCTAACAGGACCATCAAACTAGCTAGGCCTTAACTTGGTCTCTTCTTTCCACACTCGAAAGAATCCAAAGTCTGCTCAAGTAATGACATACAATTTTGCATTGAAAATGATAGGCTATAGTTTTTATTATTTTTAATATTATCATTTTTCAAATCTTATAGGCAAAGTCTTAGGGCTGCCATTGTCATTTGCCAATGTGGACGCCTCAATTAAATACTATTTTTCCATCCATCATATTTTATATGCTGATTTATTTTTCTGCAGTTAATGAGATTGGACCTCTCTATAATTATAGTATGATGGTACTATTACTATATACTATACTACAGTATTTTATTTTGCATAACATCATCAAATACGGCTCGTAAAATTAAAAGGAAAATTATACAAAAACAAAGTCCAAATCATGTTTAGTAGAGGTATATATATATATATACACACATCTCTAATCATTATGTATTGACATGCAAATATCTTAGTAAAAGTTCTATATGATCGTGCCTGTGGTGGGCATATAATTCCAATAAAATAAGTAACAAATCAAAGGCCAAAAGGATGAAAAGAAGGGATGGGAGGGAGTTATTGGTATGGTGCAGTCCATTTCACTGGTGTTTGATGGGAGGAATTCATACTATAGGCTGAATGTAAAGTTGGCGTGACGTACGTGAATTTAACTCAAATGATAAAAATAAAATGAAATTTCGATAAAACTTTACCTTAGTAAAGAAGAAAAACATGTTACTGCAACAAATATTGGTGGCAGTGGTCCTATATATATATGATCCTCTTTATCATTTACTCAAGTTTATTAGAGATTTTGCTATTGGGTAAAGTTGGGAGTGCACAATTAGGCATGTTCATTGAATTGAATGGCTACACATATTGATGATATGTCCCATTAGGTCTTCATGTCTCCATCCATCCATCCATCCATAGTCTTGGTCCCAATCTCAATAATCAATATTAATTTACTCTTCCTTGTAAAAAAAGAAAAACAAAACATGTTTTAGCAATTAAAATATGTTAATTTTCTTTCCAAAAAATTCCATTTAAAATTTAAACTTTCAATTACAATTGATATATATATATATATATATATATATAAACTTACAAGTAAGCTAATAAAAAAAGTATGAAATAAGAACAAAATCAACATAGAGATCTTAAAATTTTTACTCTTTCTCTTTACCCTTGACATAAGCTTTCATCGACAATAAATTTTATTAATAAAAAATAATTAATTTGGTCAAACACAAATTTGACAGACGAATAGGCGCTAGTAAAAATCACAGCCTGCAGGATTGAATGTGGATAAATTTCCGTGGCTCAATTAATTAACGTCCCGTCGTTGGACCGGTCTAGACTTAAATATATGGCCACAAATAGGCAACTGCAATGGACAACAAGTTCAGAAGCAACCAAAATATTTTCAGTCCATTTCTGCCAAACTCTACATTTTTCAAACATCATAAAAGCTTTTATAGAATTCCGCCCACTTGTTATCTCAATTTAATGCTTAAATCTTGATTTGATGTAACTGTTGTCTTACCTATGTGATTGAATGGACCAAAATTATTAAGGTCCGCATATATATATTTATATGTATAAAGGGTGAACTTCTTCCCCATGACCATATATATATATATATATATTTATATGTATAAAGGGTGAACTTCTTCCCCATGACCATAACAATCCTGATTAGCCATCACAATTCAGATCCATTTTTGGTGCAGAATCGTGTGCTGATTGGCATCCTTTTTGGGACGTACGTTGCTTCTTATTCCAGACATGGTCAATTAGTTCAGCGGCTATGATAAACTTTTAATACTGGAAGCTGCAGAGGAAGCAGAATCCCTGTAGCTATCTGCAAATTATTATACTGTTTCTTCATTTTTTGGTCTAGTCAGTGGACCAATGCTTTTGCTAAGGAACTGAACTCAACATCGGTGAAGACATTTTTCCATGACAACAATCAAAAGATGGTAACACATTTATTACTACCATTGACACAGTCTTGTATGTACTAATTTAACCCAGTAACTAATCTTCCATCAATCCTTAATCCTTCAACTTTAAAAGTATATATGTAGTGCATATCTGAATTTATAGTTTAACCCATCCGGTAGTTCACCTATAACTTCATTTAAGTAGGATGGGTTACCCCTCTCACCAAAACATGAAGCCGGTTTTGTAAGCTTACCCCAATTGACCAAAGCAGTGGATCTGCAACAACTAGGGCGGGTAACAACACATGCTTTCTTTTAGTATAAACCAAATGTATAAAAAGAAATAAAAACAACGAAGAGTAAGCCTTTAATAGCCCCCAGAGTGGCAGTGTTGATTCAAGGCATAAAAAAGTTGAATAAATTTGTTTTCTTTTATCTTTTGATTGTGACACATAAAACCATGTGGTCATGTAGTTTAATAAGCAACCTGCGTTTTGGGACTCCATACAATGCATTATTGTCATTTCAAAAGACTTATCTTTTTATGATGGAGAAAAGCTAAACACTGAGGAAAGACTTCTAAACCGATTAATAACTCAAAGATGGCCCATCTGCTTTAAATATTACTCACTTAAAAACAAAAACACTGACCTTTGATTGATTCTCATAATTTTCCAGCTTATGTAGAGACTTCTCATAAAAAGTTGATTTGTGGTCCAACCACATGAATTTTGGAGCAAAAAGATCAATCATAACATGGGCTTTCTTTTTAATATATTGATTTTTATTGGGTAAACTTTTTGGTCCATATAAAATTATATATCAAGGTTTCATTTTTCAACATTTTTTATCTATAAATTATTGAAAATGTGATTAGTGCTATGCTGTCATTACCTTCTCTTTCCAAACGTACACACAGGAAGTTTTGACCTCTGTCTCTTGAGCTTGAATCTTCTTTTTACCGTCATAAATTCGTTCAATGACTTTATATTGCACAATTTTCTTTGCCAAGAAAAAAATTTGTGATTTGTTGATCTTCCTTCCAATCTCGTTTACAGCAATAAGAAGGAAATTGCATGTCATTATTTTCAAACATGTTTTTTCCAGAAGAAAATCATTTTCATGAAGCAACAAATGTGAAAAGCATGATCAAACGTTGAAATGATCCTTTGAGCTATAATTGCAGGTTTCAAGCTATCAATAAATTTACAAGAGTTCTGGTCAAGGTAATGCCAGAATATCTACATCCTAATTCTACCAATGGGTGCAGAAAATCACCATACTTAAACTAGAGTTTTGCCCCACCCTGACTCTACGGCAATTGGGGTGGTTTGCTTTTCTTTTCTTCCATTCTCTTCTTGCTTTTATTCTTTCGAGAACAATGGACAAGGGGAGTTTTCAATTTAATTGGGATTAGTTTTATAATGAAGTCTGATTAGGATTAAATCCTTTTTAATCAAGATTTTGTATAGTATCAATTTATTACTTAAGATTTGGTTCTGTATCTGTGATTCATTTGCCTTGGTCCACCGCGCGCATCAGCTTTCATGGTGACTTAACAGATAGATTAGCACAGTGGGTCGACTATTCCATAATCGGAAGTGCAGTACAACATAAAACTTAGATGGTAAGTTTATGGATTGCCAGGTTTTGACCAAAATCTTTCTAGGACTTAATAGAAGAAAAGAGAAACACAACTGAAGCTCTAGCCAGAAGAGAAAAAAACTTGTAAACTGTAAAGCTAATAGAAAATCGGTTTACCTATACAAGTACAAATACTTGTCACCATGCAATATTCTTTTGATTTGCAGCAGATTTAGACGAGGGTTTAATCCAAGTATAGTTTAGTCGTAGATCCTTGATGCCAAGACGAATTTTACTCGAATAACCGCCAAATAAAAAACCCAGTCGCCAGAGAGTAGACTTTGTAGTTGTTATCTTGAATGATGTGGTGTTACTCATTCCTCTAATTGTTACTGTTTCCAGGAAAGATGCTCCATAACTAACATAGAGCGTTTTATTTTCAAGATTTTCTACTCTTTTCCAAACCTTGCATTGATCACTGTTAACCTAATTATAACAATTATACATATTATAAGCTAAATCAATGGATTATGATATTATTACAATATGATATAATTATGTTTTATTAACTTAATTCTCTTATAAATTATTGAGAATCTCTTGTATATATATATATACTTTATTCTCTTTGTACAAAAACACAATTCTGAATATAAGATTTCTCTATCTTAATTTGATAACAAAATCATCCTATCTAGCTATTTTCTGTCTTTTTTATTTTCAATCTTCATACTATCCAAGTCGTACCATTTTTTTTACCCAAAACCACAACCAATCTGCATCCATCTAGCTACACTGCCACTACACCGTCATCATCCATCACTTGAAGGGCAATTTAGGTGACGTTTGATATTTTATAATACAATGAAATTATAAGTAATGTGATTTCAAAAAAGATAGCATTGCAGTGTTTGATATATAAGTAAAATAATGATTAAAATGCAAAGAAGATAACATTATAATAGTTGGTTTACAAGTATTTCGTTAGGAATGTAATGTTAATTTCTAAAATTACTCCTATTTATTAAAATGTAAGTTTAATATATTTGTATTTTTTTGTTGTTAATTTTTATATAATATCATCTCTTGAATATATTTTTAATGTCATATATTTTATTTTTATTTCTTGTTATAATCTTATATATTTTATTTACATTTCTTAATATAATTACCAATATTATATATTTTATTTTAATTTATTTTTTTTAAATAATATAAATTTTATTAACAATCATCATCCACCGTCCAATAAAAAATGGCTACTAAGAGTCACAAAGAGGCATCCCTTGAAATCTGTATTACAAAAAAATATAACATTGTAAAATGTTTTTAACAAAGTAACAAAGTTAAAAGGTAAAAATATTTTTAATAATATTATAAAATGTAATGCAATCTGATTGTATTAGTTTTGGACTGTAATCATATTACATCTATTGGTTGTAATGTGATTATATTACAATTTTACATTGTAGTGGTTTGTTACGAAACAAACACCATAATGTAAATTAATTGGGCACATTGAAAAGAATGTGTTCTCACTTTCTTCATACCAAATGCTACCTAGTGTAATCTCGCTGCTTGACCCACATCACTTTCCAACTACCAATTCACGTTACTGTCACTGTTAACTGTCTTATCTTTTGTCAATTTGTTGATCGTCGATTACTGGAGCTCATCAGTTGACTACGTGTTGAGCAAACTTTTTTTTTTTTTATAATTAGGGAATGAGGGATTCGAACCTTACTTTTTAGGCAGGAGATTATGTACCAACCAATTAAACAGATGCTCGGTGCTGTTGAGCAAACTTGTTGCCTTTATTTTGATCTGATTAGGTTTGCTTTGCTTGCATGTTTCCTTTGTACAATCAGCTGTTAGATCATCTTGCCATGTTAGCAAACTACAACACTTTGCTTCATGAGCTTGCCACGTCAGCTTATCACATCACCCAACACATAAGCTTCCGCGTCACCTTGACACTTTGATCAATTGCCATGTCATCTACCACATCACTATAATACATCAAGTGCCACATCATTTTCCATGTAACCACTTCCTTGAGATAATCGTTTTTACTAATTTTGACTTCCTTATTTTAATTTTCGCCTTTTGTTTTTGCTAATTTTGACTGTGAGATGGAGAAATCTGAACTTTTTAAGCCAATTGCAATGATTTTGATGAGAAACAATTACGATATGTGGGTCTAAGGTATGAAAAGTGTTTTGAATGGGTGCAAACTTTGATGCACTTTCGCTGGAGACATTGTTCATTCTACTGTTTCCGACTCTATTTTTACTTGTATGATGGATTGTGAGTCTATTACAGAAGCATGAGACAGTTTGAAGGTTGAGTTTTATGATAGTGATAGGACCCATCAAATACAAGTCTTAAATCAGCTTGGTGAGTTCGAAGTATTGAAGATGAAGGATGAGGAAAGTGTGAAAGACTACTCAAATAAGATTTTGAAATTAGTCAATAAGTTGAGATTACTTAGGAAAAATTTACCAAAGAGAAGAATAGTTAACAAATTCTTTATAAGTTTGCTAGAGAAATTTGAGGTTAAGATATCTTCTTTGGAAGCCTAGAAGGATATGTCCACATTGATTGTGACAGAGTTCATAAATGCTCCTTAAGCTCAAAAGCAAAGAAGGGCATTGAGACAGGGAGACCATGTAGGAAATGCTTTATTGGCACAAGCAAGCAAGAAGAAAAATGGTGATAAGAAACAAGATAAGCAAAAGGCTCAGTATCCTCCCTATTCTTATTGTAAAAAATGCAACCATATTGAGCATTTTTCTGGTACAGACTGAATGTTACATGCAAGTCTTGCAACCAGCTTGGTCGCATGGAGAAAGTTTGCAAGATTAAAGTCGATCAAGGAAAAGAAAAGTTCTTGTAGCTGAGGAACATGAGGCAAATAAGAAAGTGTTATTCATGGCCAAGAAACTCGAAAGGTCAATAAGCTTTAGTGTTTGGCTTATTAACAATGCGTGTTCCAATCATATGACTAGAAACACAAATAATTTTATTTTCTTAAATAATAATTACAAGTCTCAAATGGAGATTGGTAATGGTGAATATCTCAAAATTCTTGGGCATGGGACAGTTGGAGTGCAAACTCCCTCGGGTATTAAGTCTATTTCAGATGTTCATTATTTACCTAAAGCTAATCAAAACCTGAAAACCTGTTGAGTGTTGGCCAGCTCGTTGAAGAAAATTATACTTTGCTATTCAAAGAGAAAGTGTGTACAATCTTCGACTCCTCTCGTGTTGAGCTACTGTCTGTTCAAATGAAAAACAAATGTTTTCCACTTGATTGGTTAAAGGTGGAAGACGAGGCATATAAGTGTGTAACCAATGATGCCAAATTATGGCATAGAAGGCTCCTCCATGTTGATTATACTTCTATTCTATGAAGCATATGGCATTTGCTAGTTTAGACAAGAACTTCCCTATACCAGCTGAACAGGAAGATGTTTGTGATACTTATCTCCATGGAAAGTAAACCAGATCATTATTTCCCATGAGCAGCTTGACTCAAGCTACAGAAAGACTTCAATTGACACACTCCGATGTTGGTGGACTTGTTGGTGTTGTTATGATGGATTTTTAAAAAACAAATGAAGACTCAAGTAGCAAAGTGGATGTCTGCAACATAGACCTCAAAGAGGTGTGTTGAAATTGAGGTCTGAAGTTGCAGAACATGGGGCTAGAAGAAGGCACGAACCTCCACATGATGCCACTAACTTACTGGTCGATGGTTGCTTTTAGTTTTTTCTTTTCTTTTATTTCTTAATTGCTGCATGTTATGTGCCCATTAACCATGATGTAAAAGAACTACCTACAACATGTTTAGTGCTTAAGTGGTTCCTGATTTTATTGTTTTCTATTTTCCTTTATTCGCTACTTGTGTTTAAATTACCAAAATTTTATTGTAATCGTCATCTTCTACTCTTATTGATAGTTTCTCTCTTCTGGTTTTTTGAGCTTTCTCCTAAACCTTAACAGTTATGTCAAAATCCACTTTGTTACTCCATGTAATTCATCTTGGCTCCTTAACTTTACTTGTTGTAATCATATGACTTCTAATCTTATTCTCCTATCTTATCCATTAAAATGTTCTCTTCGTTTCTTCCTCTTATCCATACTGCAAATGATACAAAAACGAATAAAACTTACATTGGTCATACTTATAACTCACATCTTAGTATTCTTGATACATTTGTGTTCCTACTTTAGCATTGAATCCTATTTTCGTGGGTCAATTATGTGATCTAGGGCTCATTCTTCTCTTCTCTCATTCTAATTGTTAGGTATAGGATCCATAGACGAGGTAGATCCTTGGGATGGGTTGCAAGGTGAGAAACTTGTTTGAGTTTGTCTCCCTTCATCTCCTTGTGAAACATGTGTCAGCTACCACAACAACTAATTTTTTGTATCAGTGGGATCTTTGTCTAGGTCATGCTTCAGCAAGTAAACTTTGTCATTTAATTTCTTGTGGATTGTTGGTTCGACAAAATTTGAGTTTTTTCATTGTTTGAACTATGAACTTCCAAAACAACCAACTTTGTCTTTTAATAATAGTACTTTTATTTTTTATTTTCCTTTATGGGTTAAAACATCGGTTGAACTTGAACAAAACTAGAAGAAACAAAGCTAACACACCGTTGTATGAAATATTTTGAGAAGGGAAATGTCCTTCACCATGGAGAGACCGCATCTACAATAAAAACCAGGCACAAAGATTTAGTTTATGGATATCTTCTCACGAACGTGTATGGGCTGTTAGCAGTAAAGACCCAACATTCATTCCTTTTGGGGCTTCCAAATAACAGTGAGTTGAGTTGGGTGGGCCTTTATTCTCCATTTTCATTTATCTTTTTCTTTTGATTTTTATTTTTCTTGGTGTTCTTGAAAAAAACCCAAAAAATTATAAGATAATGTCTACTCGGATTTCGTTTGAATCATTAGAATATTGACAGTTGAAAATCTAATAGTAAACTGAAAATACATCCTCTAGACACCACTGCCGTGTTTTCTGCAAACTCTAAACTGAGTCTGAAATCATAATTACAGATCAGAAAACCTTGTACATTCCCAACTCTAGATTTGCCTTGTCAGGTTTTCTATTACTTCACAATAAAAAGATTATAGTACTAAAGTCTTCAATGCTGCAACAAGGTTTCACCCCTAATGGCAACCTTGTTTCACTTTCCAACTCTCCTATTCCTCTCTTCTCATAAATCCCTCATCTCATCAAAGCCGCAGCAATGGCTAAGCTGGAAAATTCATGAATACCCACCAAGAAGAAGCTTGAAAATATGTGCCTTTTCTATTAAAAGACCCAGGTTTGTACAAAGTTCTTGTTTTTATTAAAAGGTTCAAGATTTCTTTTCTTCCTTTTTTTGGGTCATTTTATCTCATTGGTTTTGACTTGCTATTTGTTCTTAACTCAGGAGTGGTAGAAAGGTAAAGAGCAATGAGGAGCTTTGCAATGATATAAGGGAATTTGTAGCTGCGGTTGAACTTCCAGACGGTCAGGTTCCCTCCGTGAAAGAGCTTTCTCAGCATGGAAGGTAATTAAAACTTATACTTTTGGTTCCTTTCTGGTTATTTTTTTTGTTTCACTTGAACATGGGTTGTTTGAGTTGTTATGGAAATAGTTGGGTTGTATGAAAAGTTTATCCGTTTGGCCTTGATTGAGAACAAGTTCTGATTTGGGAGTTTTATGTGTTTCTAAACTACTAGTGATTGAAAGGTAGAAATTCATTTAGTCCTAGGTTACTGTTATTCATTTACTCAATTACTGTTATTCATTTACTCAATATGATTTATTGTGATGCCAAATTATGTACTAATGGCAAAAGAGAGAAAAGGGATGAGGGAGAGGGGAGAGGGGAGAGAAAATCTTCAGCCTTTACTTTTATCCTTATTGATGTGCTTTGGTTCTTCTTGCCTAATTGTTCTGTAGGAATGATTTGGCTAACATTGTTAGACGGAGAGGATACAAACTTATCAAAAAGCTTCTTACGAGCTCACCTGAGATAGACATTGATGGATTTAATGCAGAGAAAAGTGTAGTTGAAAAGTGTGATGCTACTGTTGACTCTGAAGATATTTTGGAAGGTCAACATAAATTTCGTTTACCCATTCATGAACCCTCTCATTCTAATTAAACTTTGCCTGTTGTTGATAAAGTAATTTTATTATTTTAAAGGTCAGAATCAAAAGGGGGAGAATGCAATCGAAGATGTTTCCTTGCCAACTGAAGTTTTTAGCATGGGGAATAGTTTAATTGGAGTATATAGTGATTCTGATGACCATAGTTGCATGAAGGAAAATACTACGCACACTTCAGGAGATCAAAAGGAAATGGAAAATGCTATTGTTGAAGATGCTTCCCCATCAACCTTTCTCTCAAATGAGGAAAACTATTCTGGGAGTTTGAATGCTAATCCAGATCTTAATTCTGAAGACCGTAGTTCCATGCCTGAAAAATCTATAGCCATGTCAATTTTGGAGGAAAAAGTTGCAAAATTTGTTCAGAACGGAGATTTGGATTCAATTGACTGTAAGCTTTAGTAGATAAACTGTATCGTTAGTTCATTCATTGGTCAATTTGTGCCCAATGTAATGAGGATGAATTTTTACTTTTGGTTTGAACATATAACACAAATTGTTCAACTCATGATATTTGAAGTGTCCTGCTACTGTAGTTTACGTGTGCTGTTAGTACTTCCTCATTATGCAATTTTCAATAGAAAGAATGATAATGTCTGATGCCTGTTTTCTAAAGTCAAAACTACCAAGATGTTCCTTGATGCCTGTTTCTATATTCAAAAGATTGCCGCTTTATTTATTTGTTTGGGACTGAAACATGAAGTTAAGTATCTGCTGCTGTTTGATATGCAGATAATGTTGGTGGGATGTTAAATGAAAGTGCTGATAAAGAAAGCAACGAAGTTGTTGAAACTAATATTGAAGTAGCAACTCAATCTAGGACCAATAGTCAAGAATGCTCAGAACATGCCTATGGTGCTGCTATCATATTGAAAGGAAGTACAACTGTGGCCAAGCAGGTTGCTCCTCCCATGGCAGTGAATTACCTTCCTTGGAGGTCAGAGTATTGTGCATCTGTTTAAAGTACTGGAGCTAAACCTCTAATTACTTTTGCTTAAAGTATGCAATTATTTAGAATACTTTTCTGTACTATCTTATGACCAGTGGGTAGTGTAATGGCGCTTACTGTTAATAAACCGGGAGGCATGGATTATTAATTTTCATATTGCAGTTCATTCAACTTGAGTAAATTTACGTCATTACTTTTCTTTAATCCTTTTGTTTTGGTTCTATCAACAAAGGCTCAAGACTTCTGGTATTTAATTTATTTGCAGTCATGATAATATGGAAGCACATATGTTAAAGGGTGATGATTTGAGGGAGGATTTGAATTCTGAGGTTGTTACACATGCCCTGTTGTTCTAAGTTGGTTTAAATTCAGTGATTACTTTGACATATAATCTGTTAGTGTATGTTCTTCTATGTTGTAGACCACTGGAAGGGACAATCAAATTGAGATTAATCACCTCAAGTTTATGCTGGTATATATTTGAATGTCTTTTGTCTCTCACTACTCGCTACTCTTATGATTTTGTCTGTATATAAAGTTTTGTTACATAAACTGTGTGGTGTCTTTATTGTTTCTGTTTGTGTGCATAGCACCAGAAGGAATTAGAACTATCCTGTTTGAAGGAGCAGATTGAAAAGGAAAAGGTACATAAACTACTTCAAAAGGAATGCTTCCTAGTAAAGCATTTGCATGATTCTTGCACATACATGAGGGTGCTGTGTCCATATACCAATAAGACATTAAACTATGTATCTAAAAGTTGGTCAAGCACAGATTGAAATGTTATGCATTTCTTGAGGTGTTTCCATTAGTAAACCATTAGTATTTTGCTAATCATTGTTCTCCCCAGATTGCTTTGTCTGCCCTGCAAACCAAGGCTGAAATAGAGATCCACAAAGCTCAGAAACTTGTCTCTGAGAAGGATGCTGAATTGCATGCTGCTGAGGAAAGCCTCTCAGGACTAGAGGAGGTATTCATCTGTTACTTTGCTTGGCTGTTATCACATGCATTTGGTATATTTGAAAACAGCCTTAGTTGGCTTCTTTTATTTTAATTTTTTTATAACTATATCTTAAATGAGCATGGTGGTTTGAAGAGCTGGCAAAGCTGACCCAAACTTGAAAAACCTGCCAAACCTGACCCCAACCCAATCTGATTTGACTTGATTTTACTTTGAAAATCAACAACTTGAACCTGAGTAACCTTACTGTCAAACCTGAATGACCTGAATGTGAAATGACCTGAACCCCAAATGCTCCAACCCAAAATAACCCAAACTCAAAATAACCCGACACTACCTGATCCGCCCAATTGCCACCTCTAGACTAGTTTTCTCTTATTGCAGTCAATAAGAGAAAAGATTATATGTTATCTTTTTGCAGTCAATCTCCCCCAGCATTATCCTGTTCATTGTTTGTTATTGTAGTTTTTTACAAAATAAATAAATAAATAAATAAATATCAGACCACATGAAGCTGAATTTTAGACTGCTATAATAGGTCCAAATCGAATACTCTGGAGATGGTGAAATTGTGGAGGTAGCTGGTAGCTTCAATGGTTGGCATCATCGGATTAAAATGGATCCTAAGCCATCTTCTACCATTAAAAACCCCATTGAATCAAGGTGTTCAATGTTCTCTTTTGTTGAATAGTTTTCAGCTTGAGTATTAGTCTTTAGATTTAATTATATCTTCTGGTTTATAACATTTTGTTATTATTAGCTTAAGTTACTCAAGTTGTTATATTTCACCAGTAAAGTGGTTTTCAGTAATATCCTACTGTTCCCTTTTTTAATTGAAACATTATAGTAGTACTATAAAATTAACTCCTTTACACTAGAATTTCTTTAAAGGATCTGGCATTTATGTGATATTGAAGAAACCATATAGAGGTAGCGTGTCATAGCTTGACATGGACCTTAGTTCAAGGGTATGTTTTGTGTATTCCTTCATCTATGTCAAGCTTAGAGTAACCATCTTACTTCTCAATCATTGTGCTAAGTTTGAAAATTATATCAGAAAATCACCTGGTAGACAAAGTGTGTGCATGAGCTTCCCAAAGTTGAGTTGGTGCTCATTGTTGTACCTGCCTAGATGCTTTGACAAAATTTTGAACAAACAACTCGGACACCCACTTAGTTGCAAAACAACAAACAATAGATGGCCTTGAATTAGTTTAGTTGTCTTTCTGAAAGATAATGCTTGGTCTCCTTCTAGTTGCACTCGTATAATACTCATTCCTCAAGATTTTTTGTGGCATGTTAAAATAAATTGACACCTCACTTGTATTTCATCTGAATTGCATGATATTTTCTTCTATTATAACTAGCAAACAAGGTTTCTTTTGGATGTGTAGGAGCATACCTCATTCTCTTTGTGGGTTCTTCATGCTATCTTTTTTCTCTAAATATTTTTGTCTCTGCTAATAATTGTTACAAGAAAAACTATCTTACTATGTTTACATGCTTTCCAGGAAGTCCAAACTCTGGTCGACAGTGCTATGGCTTTATCCTGGGATATATGAGGTATGAACTGCTACCAAATAACATACCAACTTTATCTTGATATCTGAAGAGAATTAATTAGTATAGTTGTGGCTGTATTTATGTGGTTTCTTCTAGACATTTATTGCCCCTATATGGAAGCCATTTTCTTTTTCAATTTACTTCACTCCAGAAGAGGCATTATTTTTAGAGCTGCCTGTTGCTACAGAAATTCGGTTTTTATCACTTTTGAGCCCAAACCAAATTAATTGGCTTTCAGAAACCAAACCAAACTGAACAACATGTTGTTCAAAACTAAGTATGAAACAAAATTGAATCCCATTTGGTTTTTTGGGTTTTAAATAGAATTCTTAGATCCACATACTACACTGCCAATTATTGATGTAGGGCATGAGACTCCACCAAAATTAAGACCAGTTAGTCAATAGGGCCCTCTGGTTTAGGATTAAAAGTGCAACTTATTATCAGAGGCTTCTCCAATGCTTGCTTAAAAAATCTATTAAAAAGCTGAAAAGTTCACAGCTCTTTCGCTAAGAGCACTATTCTGGAAAACCATGGAGAATGAGAGAAACAACTTATCATTTGCCACTGCAATTTGGAAGGCTTAAAGGGGGAGAGAAGCTTTTACATTATATCTACAGCTAAATTCTTACTTTTTTATTCCAATTGAGAAACAGAAGATCCCTCTGAAAGCTCAGTGAAGTTAAAGGGTAACTGCCTTAAATTTTGAATGTACATCATTTTTGGCTCTGGTGTTGTCATTGAAGATCATAATAGTGCCTATGCATGATAAAAGGAATGAACCCTTTGTAACTTTATTCTATTATCATGTTTGATTGCAGATAAAATTTATTGTTGATGGTAAATGGGAGATTGATCCACAGAGAGAGTCAACTGACAAGGGTGGAATATGTAACAACATTCTCCGAGTTGACAGATAAATTTCGGCTGGGTGGGAGATTCTGCATATACTGCAAAACAATAAGGTAAATGGCCTTCTTATTTTTAGCTTCTTAGCACCAATCAATGCAAAATCTAAATTGTGATGGTAACATATTATATTGATAATGACCTGAAATGATGAACCAGCATTGCTGGCTACTTGATATGTAAACTGATGTGGACCTGAACTCTGATAATGGAAGCATGATTCTTTTGTGCCTAATATTTGGATGAAATTATTATGCCTGCTGTTATTGAGAAAATCTTTTAATTATTTCATTCTCCCGTTGCTATAAAGACTTTTGTTGAAACGCATGTCTTGGCTTACACTCAATTGGACTAAAGGTAAAATGCAACATTTAAAAGTTAAATCTGATATTAACGTTTCTTTCTAGCGGACATCATCATATCAAAAAACAAAATGCTAGCAAGCTTGATTGTTGATTTATACTTATGGTTGCAGATTGTCAGATTCCATACTGGATTGGTTTGGCACCCAGCAATATTAGTTGACAGTTGGAACAGAGAAGCACATTGCCTGCATTGAGAAAGGTGGCCGGTGTCATGCATGACCTTGAGATTTGGGGTTGTGGTTGGCTGTCTGCAACACAAAAAAAAAAAGGACTTTTAACATTTTCCTTCTGATATCCCCTTGCGTTACATGCCAAATCACATAAACATTTGATATTTCATGTTCATAAGGGTAAGGTAATAGTTAGCAAAGGATGTGTAGCTTCATCAAGAAATCCATGACTTACCATAGAAGACATCGAAGCAATAGGTTTTCTCAACGTCTGGTTCTACCTGTGTACAGATGATTTGTAGCTACCGATGTATATCTCCAGTTCTTGTAAACATTGAGAACTCTGAATTCTGTAGGAGGGTTCATAGGAACCTTAGGTAGAATCTTGCCATAAAAATTGTCCATGTTACCATGTGACTTAGAGCTGTAAAGATTCAGTGAGTTAGGAATTTAAAATTTGCGGACTTATTACAGTTGCAGTTTGGGAGCTCTAGCAAATATTAAATCCAAATGAGTTTAGCCATCATCTTGATTAACTTGTTGAAAGATGTGGATGGGTTGATCAGTTGCCAGTGCAAATATTCTTCTGCATGTGCGTACCATACTGAATTACTGAAGTCCAAAGTCTGTTTTCTTGTTGTGCTAGTTGCGATAATTAATATTAATAAGATGAGATTGCATTGCTCAGCTCTTCTCCTTTACTTGCTAACCAGCTTAACAAAGTTCCCACCCAAGAAAATAAGAAGCAAATCCCAAAGTTTACTATAAAAGGGAAATCATAATTTTCCTGTATTCCAGAATATTTTTTCGATGAGTTAAGTCATTACTCTGGAAAACAAGATGTTTACACGTCCGCAACAGTTCCTGATATTATAGGATTGGGCTAAATTTACGAAACGGCAACAACAGAATGGCGGGTTTTGCACTTTTGTGCTCTTTCGGCTTTTCCAATAGGATGGTAGGACACTGGAAGGTTGAAACATCTAGATTCTGAAGGACTAAAAAGGTTTGATACTTGATGGGAATTGCGGAAGGGAGGCGTGTTGAGACCACGTGGAAAGGTTCCACATTTAGTGGCGTGTCTGTTTCTTCACCTTTCCTACTTCACCTCCTGTCATCCTCTCAATCTGCTCTTTTTCTCCAACTCTGGTCTGGCCTCCGCCAAACCCAGCATTTGAAACTTGACTAAACACAGACATTCTCTCATTTCTTTGCTGTTTTATTCCGTTTCGCAAATGGCTGTAGTAAATGCTTCCACTGCCTTTAGTTTGAGGGTTTCCCCTATCCTCCCTGCCGCCTCATTTCCTTATTCCCGACCTACTTCTTTTGGTACCCCAACTAGGCTTTTGCATGCGATGCAAGCAAGAGGAAAGAGAAAAGGTCTGCTTAGTCGATCTTTTGCTGTAAAGAATGAGCTTAGTGAACCTGACGATGGAGCAGATGCGAAAGTGGAAGAATTGGGGGAGCCTACAGAAACATTACTGTACTCCTTCAGTCCTTTGCCTTTGCTAGTTGTGGCTGCTCTTCCCGGAGGTAATAGCCAATAAATGTTTCATTTGCATTTCAGTATCAAATCCCTCTGTTGGTTTATTCTGTTGATGTTTGATAATTTATATAGGCTTTCAGTGATGGAAAACACTTGACATTTTCTTATAACATCTTTTCATAACTGCTATGGATAAATGCGCTTCACTTTAACTTACTGATTAGTTCATGGCAACTGATCATATCCTCTTCCCAGAACGTGACCTCCTGTTTACTTTTCTTGAACAATTAACCAAACCAATGATCTCTAAAAATGCTTCTCTAAAGGAGCATATTCAGCATGTGAACATCCTAATATGCAGTATTGCAAGTTTTGAGGTAATAAATATTGTTTGAATACTCTGCTAAGAACCTGTCAATTCCAAATCAAAGAAATTCACTAATGAGGAATTTCCATTGGATGTTAACCTTTTTGGCGTCAAAAACATCAGCATGTGAAGAACATATCTTAGTCCACAATTCTTGTGAATTCTTAGAACTAAAAGTAAAACTCCTGCTTTTATCGAAAATTCTGCAGGCAATATTTCTTAAGATTTTGCTGATATTTTTGTTATGATTCTTACATATTCAAAAGTTTGAGACTTATAAACGCTTAAATCAAACTGTTGCATTATGGTTTTTATCAAAGTTGATAGAAATTGAAGGCATTGTTGTTGAAAATGCCCTGAGATTTGATTGATATGTTGGTTAAACTGATGGAGCTAGAGGTAGAATATGGATTGTTTGGAAAACTAGAAATATTAGCACTTCACAGATTTGTTTTTCAAGACAAGTTAGTGGTTTGCTGTGAGAGATCTAAAACACGGTAGGTTTTTACTCTAATTATCTTTTTTCTCCCAAGTACTTATTCCAAGCTCGAAAATCTGTGCAACAGATGGGACTGTGAGGTCTCTCTTTGGTCCTTTTGTTGAGCTAGTGAAATCATGGAATCTTCCTGATTGGCTTGTGCACTGGGGACACCCCGGCAACATGGTATAAGATTCTCTCCTTCACTCTTTGTTATCTGTTGCAACTACTTGCCTTACAATATTCTTTGCAATCTTCCTTCACATCTCTGAACTGATACAAATGGTTTTTTTGTTACTGGTATTCTTAGGCAGTAGTGCTATTTGCCATGGGAGGGTATGGAACATATCTAGGTTTCCGCATTCGCTATTCTGACGACGTTGTAAGAAATTCATCAGAAAAACAAAAAGGTCAATTGTGATTGAACAAGGATGCCTTCTTCAATCTCCTTTCTTACCTTGATATCGTTTTTATCATTTCAGGAGGAAAAGGCCAAGGCCAAAGACTTGCACCCAAGGCTTCTAGGTGGGATGTTTTTCTTCTTTGCTCTTGGAGCAACCGGTGGAATAACATCTCTGCTAACTTCAGACAAACCTATTTTTGAAAGGTATTCCATCTTCTCTATCCTGAAATACCTGATCTCCAAACCCCAATCACATATATGAATACGTTGAATGAATAAACATTTTGCATCTTTCTTTGCAGTCCGCATGCTATTACAGGTTTCATTGGTCTTACTCTCCTGACAATACAAACCCTTTTGCCAACACTATTTGAGGTAATTGATGAAGCATTTGCTCCTAACATTTGAGTATCTTCTCACTCATTCTTACGTTCTTTTCTCTGCTACTGTTATTTCTTTCTTCTCCTGTGGGACAAACTCTTGCTTTCCCTGATGGTCTGTTTCTCCCTCTTAAATCATTTGTAGGGTAATCCCGGATTGAGGAATGTGCATGGAATTTTAGGCAGTGGGATCATGACACTGTTTCTTATCCATGCTGCCCTTGGACTTCAACTTGGCCTTAGTTACTGATAACAGCTCTGACTTTTGTCTTCTGCTTATATATACACATTTTTTCCTCAATTTCTGGTATTTGGGTATTATAATCCCATCGATATCAGCATTTCTTATTTCTTAGGAAGTTGCATTGGAAAGGGACAGCTAGGTACAATTTTGTAGCAAAATTTGCATGGCACAAAATCATAAGCAAAGTTATATATATATATATATATATATTAAAAATTAAGGTTGTTTCATTAACAGGGCAAGAATAACCCTTTACAAACAGGCAGAGTATCCAATCAAAGCCATTCTTGGTACTCTGCTCAAATCAGGCTTACAAAAAATGCCAATAGATAATCTTATCTTCTGTACAAAAAACCCATCATAAACTCAATCATTCAAGCAATGCCCTCAGAACCACCCAACTATACAAAAACAAGAGCAGAGCAAGTAAGAAAAGGAAACAAGTCCATTAAGCACATTTCCACTTCTTTCAAATCCTTACACACTTTCGAAGAGGCACCATCCATTATCACTCCATCAAAACAACAAGCAAAGCATCCCAGGTGAAAACACATTCCTCATGTGCAAAAACAGGATGTAACGATGTATACCAGGGACTGAGCCTGTCATACTCATCTAGTATCACATCTTAGCGTCAATCTGGCAAGGCCATGAAGAGACCAGGACCACCTACACCCCAACAGCTGTTGTCTAAGGATACATTCGAATCAAATCGTTTGTCCTGTCAACACCCAATTTAGCGAGACTATCCGCCATATCATTACCTGATCTTGGTATATGAAGAATCTACCAACCCACCAAATCATTTTTGAGTGCTATGATCTTCAATATAAGTTGTCGCAGCGTCCATGAAGCAGCTTCAGGGTTGGTTATCCAAGCAACGGCATTCTTGGAGTCAGACTCAATGATAATACCAGTGTCGCTTGCCCATGAAGAAGCTGCAAATATGACCACAACCTCCCTTATCGCCAGAACTTCCGCAAGATTTGCATCACCTCATCCCGCTTTCTTGGAAAACACAAGCTTAATCTCCCCCATGTCATTATGCAAAACCCCACTGTTCCCTAGAAGTCCATGACACCCTCTGGTAGCCCCATCTGTGTTGAACTTGAGCCATCCCTGAGGTGGTCTTTCCCACGAAGTAGTACCTATGTTCGGTTTCCTCATAATTGACTCACATGCCAAAAAGGAGGCATTCACAACATCCGTGATAGACCCATTTTCACTTGGCCACTTGGATTTGACCTACCACACAACTCTCAATTTAATTATATCCATAACTTTCGCAATATCCCAAAGTTTTCCCTTGAAGGTCATTTCATTTTTGTAGAGCCAACTGGACCAAGTTATAGCGAAAAAAGACATTCTCCATACTTTTCTTTTTGTCGTTTCCACACAGTACGAGTTCCATGCCACACAAAAAGAGGTCGCATCCCTTGGCATACAACCAATAATTCCCCACTCCTCATACCACCTGCTCCACACCCTCCAAGATTCAATACAAGTCAAGAACAGGTCAGTGACCGACTCCATTCCTTAATTGCAAAGCACAAAAGTAGCGACCTCTCTAATCATAAGATTTCTGTTCACAAGTTCTTCCTTAACCGCAGCCCTTCCTTTGATAACTTGCTAAATAAAAATCTCAACCTTTGAAGGAGGCAAACCATCCCACACATTCTTCCATAATTCCGCCTCCGTCCCATTATTGCTAACCCTGCTCTACAAAAGGAACTTGGGGAGTAGTGACCAGTCGGGGTGTGTTTTCAAATCAGCTTGTCTTTAATGTCTTGAACAAGAGATATATCTCTCAAGCATGCTTTAAATTGCTCCCATGTCTCAATCTCCCAATCTAGGACTTTTCCTTCTAGCTCCATTTTCCATAGCCATTCCCGATTCACCCAAGATCCAAACTCGCTAACTTTACCAATTTTGTTAATGACTTAAGCAAAAATGCGAGGGAAGGTCGTTTTGAGGATAATGTCATCAATCCATTCATCCTACTAAAAGAATATATTAGCACCATTCCGGACCAAATAACCAACACCTGTAAACAAAAAAGAGGAAAACCTCTCCAAAAGGTTAAAGAATAAATAATATTTCGCCATATGGTAGATGGAAATCTACCATTGGGTCATATGATAAAAGACTCATACCATCCTTTTCATTTTTTATAATTATTATTGACTGCCATAAACTGTCTCTCTCCTCACTATACCTCTAAATCCATTTATTCAACATTGTCTTATTTTTCAACTTAAGATCAACAAAATTAAGTCCCCCACAATCTCTTAGGTTGCAAACCAAATCCCAATCCACCCAATGTAACCGTTTCATCTCCATTGAACTACCCTATAGGAATCTCCTTTGGATTTTATCCAATTCCTCTTTAATCCCCTTAAACATCTCAAAAAGTGACATGAAGTAGATCAGAAGGTTGGCGAGGACGGATCTAATGAGAGTATCCCTCCCCCTCAATTGAAAGGAGGTTGGAACTTCATCTTGCAAGTTTGGTTTCAAACCTTTCAATCACCGACTGCCAAATACTTCAAGAATGATGTCTCGCCCCCAATAAAAGTCCTAAATACATCGAAGGTAAAGAACCAACCAAACATGGAATCTTAGCAGCTCGATTCTCCAAAACATCCCCAACTTTAATTCCATATAAGCTACTTTTTCAAAAATTGATTTTAAGACCAGATATCACTTGAAAACATCGCAATACCCTTCTAAGATTTAGAACACTTTCAAGTTTCGGTTTGCTAAAGATCATTGTGTTGTTCGCATACTAAAGGTGAGAGATAAAAAGTCCATTTTTTCCACTACCACTCTTTTGCACATACTGATCACAACCGCCTTATGCATAAGTGCACTAAAAGCTTCTGCAACAATGTTAAAAAGAAACGGAGATAACGGGTATCCTTCTCTTAATTTGCATCTCAATTTAACTTGCCTAGTGGGAAACCCATTTACCAGAACCGAAACGGCAACCATAGTGATACATGAAATGATCCACCTCTTTCACCTTTCACGAAATCCCATTTTTGACATCACAAATTTGAGAAAATTCCAATCCACACTATCATATGCCTTTTCAAAGCCCACCTTAAAGAAAACACCACCATCCCTACTCTTTTGGAGGCTATCAACGAGTTCGTTAGCGATAAGTGCACAATTAACAATTTGCCTACCTTTTATGAAAGTAAATTGGTTAAGGCCCACAACCTCACCAATCACCACCCTAAATCTATTAGCGAAGACATTTGTCACTACCTTATACACGCTCCTGACTAGACTTATAGATTTATGTTCATTAAGAACCATAGGATTATAACATTTGGGAATTAAGGTGATAATCGAAGAGTTAATCCTCTCATCAAACGTGCCAGTATCATAGAACTTTTTCATGAAAGCCATAACCTCTTCTTTGATTGACAACCACTGAGCTTTGAAAAAGTTAAAGTTGAAACCATTTAGCCTCAAAGCCTTATTCCTATCACAATTAAAGATAGCATCATTTACCTCCTCCTCTGAAAATTGACACTCCAGAAACGAAATGGACTACTCTGAGAGTATACTGATATCCTCATCCTAATCTCTTAATTTGGCCACCGATCTATACCCATAAAGATTCTCAAAATGTTGTACAACCTCCTCTTTGATGCTCGAAGGATCAACTACCACTGTGTTATTTACGATTATTTGATCAATTAAGGTTTTCCTCTTTCTTGTAAAAGTAACGACATGAAATAACTTAGCATTCCTTACCCCCTTAAGGAACCACTTCACCCTCGATTTATGGTGCCATAACCTTTCCTCTGCTCTATATAAGGATCAAAGTTCAACTCTCATATTTAAGATTTCATCTCTAATCAATCCATCTCCACTACCATTCTACCATTCCTGTGGTTTTCTTTGGATGTCTTCCTTTAGCATTTTAATTTTGTTTTGACTATTCCTCCACTTGTTAGATTGCCAACTTTTAATCATGGGTTTGATGAGTCTAAGCCTTTGCTAGAGATCTCCCTTGCCTCCATTCTTCCGGCAACTTTCTTGCCAAGCTTCCAAGAAAACCTCTTTGAAACCATCTTCATCAATCTAATGACTAAAGAACCAAAATGGTTTTGGTCCCCATTCCGTGTCATTCTCCCCCAACAAGATCGGGTTGTGGTCGAAAAGGGAAGATGACAAGCATATCTGTCCCAAATTCGATAACCTCCTACCTCACCTTTTGTCATATTAATAGTGTCTTCTGAACTGTCATTTGACTTTTTCTGATTCATTTGCCTTCGCGTTAACTTTTGACCCTTCCTATACAACCTTCATCTTTCCATCGATTTTCCAATATATTTTCTTCCCACACTTTTATTCTTGCCAGCAGTTCCTTTCTTTGCCTTTTTGTTTTCTTTCTTTTTTTCATTTTTGGCCATCCAAGCTGTTAGTGAAGCAAAGTTATATTAACACTTGTATTTTGCATGTTTACTTTAACGTACTTTTCCAAAATCTCCACTTCTCTAACTTGTTGTCACCTAAAACATAAAATCTAGGGTAAAATATCTAGACATCCCCAAATTTTTGATAAAAATTATACGGAGGTCCATTAGTTTGAAAAATAGACACTCTGCCCTAAAAGCCTTAACATTGTAAACAGAAAAAATGAAAAGACTAGAATACCTTTTCTTTTTTCTCTCAACTTTTATCTTTTTTCAAACAATTTGATTGGCCGACGATGTTTCCTTACGTTGATCAGCCGACGATGTTCCCTTATGCTGATCGGCCACCCCATGGCTAGATCTGGCACTCTTCAATGTAGAGGAGCACTAGATCTGGCGCGATTTGGAACACTAGATCTGGCATGATTTGGAGCGCCAAATCTAGCATGATCTAGAGCTCTGAATTATGTCCCCTCATATGGGAGCTCTGGCATTCTCCTGAGGGAGCACAATGCGCTAGATCTGATTAGATCTAGTGGGAGAACACCAAATTTGATCGAATTTAGCTAAACAAGAAAGGTAGGTATCGTAACGTGCAGGTCCGAGAACCCGACCACCAGACACGAATGTGAAAACTCACTAAAAAAATTAAACTAGGAGTCGCCACCAATCCTTTTTTTTTACTAGGCGCGATTGGCCACCTATTGACTCGATTCTAATCGATGAAGCCTTAAATTAATTTTAAACCCACCGAAAAGAATCTTAAACTGGTCTACGATTTTCTAGATTTAGGTTCGGGAGTACGGTTATGTCCGGGGAAGGATTAGCACTCCTGAAACACTCGTTCCATGAACGATACCATTTTTAGATTATCTTATTAGGCTTTTATTATATTTCCTTAGTTATGATTTTTTTTATCCCCTATTTATCCTAAAATGGAATGCAAATGTGAAGTACGATGAAATGCATGGCGTGGGGATAAAAATATGTCGGACGAATAACCTTTTATCGATGATATTTTCCCGAATCCGCCCATCATACTGGTGGGACTCGGGGTATTCTCTCACCTAGGGAATTATCCGAGAAACTCGCCTTCGCAAATTCGACGAATAATTTCCATCATCGGAGTCATCGTACGTTTTCTTTTAAAATAATATTTTCGTGCATAATGAACCTAATTCGGGCAAAAGCCTTTTATTAAATATGTTTCTCGAGCCCTCCCATCATACTGGTGGGACCCGGAGACATCTTTTTACCTAGAGAACTTTTCGAGAAGTACTCGTCTTCGCAAGATCCTCGGAAGATCCCATCATCAGTACTTAGACTCGAAAATAGAAATATTTATATGCAATGATATGATGCAATATATATATGTTATGCTAATACAATTATCTATTTTTTGGTCATTTATTAATATTTAATTATATTAATTATATTTATCATTTTCTATTTTATTTCTAATTATTATTTTTTTTTTATACTTTACATTTTTTATTTTAAGTTACTCTTATATTTTCCTTTTATGATTAGATAAATTGTTTATGATTCCATGTTACTTTAGTGACAAAAATTTTATATTTATTTTATTCTATTTTATATTTTTATATTTTGTATATATATATATATATTTATATTTCTATATTTTTATTATTATTATATTTTTTCGTAAACAATCTTTTATCCAAACCTAAAGCCTAAAATCTTATTTTATATATCTATATTTAACTCTTTTTTCTTTCTTATCTTTGTCTTCACATTTTTTATAATATAGTTTATGCCACTTAATATTCAATACTTAATTTTAAATTAGTTGTTTTTTTTATTATTTATTTATTATTATTTTTTGAAGATTTTGTGTTGTGATTTTTTTATTTTTTATAAGAAATTTCGGGATCTCAAAATCGAGGCCCTCTCATCGTATTGGTGGAGCCTTAATTCGAATTTCGAACCTAGAGAATATGGGTCCGAGATTGCGACTTCTTGCGTCCCTACCGATCATCCCATCGTCGGTACAATTTTGTATTATTTCCATGATTAATATTGTGGTACCTTAAGGCTCACTTGATATACTATTAAAACTATTAATATTGTTCTAAAATAAAGGATTTGTTGTGGTAACTAAAAAAATAATAAAACCCTTTTTACGACCTTCTACTATTAACATTATTATTTCACATTTTTCTGTCAATTTAAATCCTCTAAAGTCCTCTAAAATATTATTAAAAGGATTTTAAATATCATACTCCAACCATTTAATTTTATTAAATACAAAGCTTAATCAAATAAAAAAAAAATGGGTTTGCCCCAAAACAACCAGTCCATCACAGATCCATACAAAAAATAAGGCCCTTTACCTAATTAGGCTTGGCTAGCCTAGACTACCGCTGGATCTGACCCGTGGCCCGCTCCAAAGCCCACCGTTTGGTTCCCTGCCTAGTAGCCTCCAAATGCCCAAAACGACACCGTTTTAACGTCTGCTTCTCCTTTCCAAAACGGTGTCGTTTAAGCTCATATCTGACTATAAAAACCTTCTTTTTTATCCTCTTTCCATTTTCTCCCTTTTGTTTCTCTCTCTAAGATCAAACGCTCTGACCTCTCTCTAGAAAAAAAACCTTTATCTCCCTCATCACCTGCGGGCAGCTAATAGGGCTTTCTGCCGTCGTCGGCGACTCGACCCAACTGACCAGATTTCTCTCTTTCTTCACTCCGACGCCGGCCTGATCTCCTTCTCTCTTTCTCTCGTTTCAGCGTCGACGTCCTTCTCTTTCTTTCTCACCTGCCGACGACTTCTCTTTCTCTCTCACCTACAGGCGGCTTCTCCCCAAATCCCTTAACTACCATCGATCGGCTCTCCCTCTACCGATAACCACCCAAATCAGCTTCAGATCTCTCCCAAACGAAAACCCAAAAACCCTCAAAAACCTCTCTTCCAACAGACGGCAAGATCCTCAACTCTCACTGCACACACATTTTTTGGGTCTTTTTTTTTTTGGTATTGTTTGATTTTTTTTTATTTTCTTGTGGATTGTTGAAAGCTGTTAGAGAGCTAGGAATTTCATTTTTTTTGGCTCCTCGGGATTTTTGATCTTGATTTTTCTCTTTGACTTGCAGGTTCTCTCCCCGATTGCTACAGTGCCTTCTCCCCTTTATGCCCGGTTCTTGGGCACTAGGGGGCACGTTCCACTACCTTACCAGAAGCGAAAAATTCGCGTTTGGCAGGGTGAGGGAGGTGCTTGGCAGGGTGCGTCCGCACCCTGCCAGTCGTACCTCTCTCCACCCTTTTTTCATTTTTTCTTTATTTTTTAATTTTTATTATTTTTATTTTTTTAATTCATTTTTTGTTTATGATTTTTGTTATAATTTTTAGTGTCTACACGGCAGGTGAGAGAGAAAGAGAAGCCGCAGATAGGTGAGAGAGAAAGAGAAGGACGCCGATGCTGAAGCGAGAAAGAGAGAAAAGGAGATCAGGCCGGCGTCAGAGTGAAGAAAGAGAGAAATCCGTTCAGTTGGGTCGAGTCACCGGCGACGGCAGAAAGCCCCACTAGCCGCCGGCAAGTGATAAGGGAGATAAAGGTTTTTTTTCTAGGGAGAGGTCAGAGCGTTTGATCCTAGAGAGAGAGACAAAAGGGAGAAAATGGAGAGAGGATAAAAAAGAAGGTTTTTATAGTCAGATATGAGCTTAAACAGCACCGTTTTGGTAAGGAGAAGTAGGCGTTGAAACGGTGTCGTTTTGGGCATTTGGAGGCTACTAGGCAAGGAACCAAATGGTGGGCTTTGGAGCGGGCCACGGGTCAGATCCAGCGGTAGTCTGGGCTAGCCAAGCCTGATCAAGTAAAGGGCCTTATTTTTTGTATGGATCTGTGATGGACTGGTTGTTTTGGGGCAAGCCCATTTTTTTTATTTGATTAAGCTTTGTATTTAATAAAATTAAATGGTTTGAGTATGATATTTAAAATCCTTTTAATAATATTTTAGAGGACTTTAGAGGATTTAAATTGACAAAAAAATGCGAAATAATAATGTTAATAGTAGAAGATCGTAAAAAGGATTTAATTATTTTTTTTAGTTACCACAACAAATCCTTTATTTTAGAACAATATTAATAGTTTTAATAGTATATTAAGTGAGCCTTAAGGTACCACAATATTAATCATGGAAATAATACAAAATTGTACCGAGGATGGGATGATCGGTCGGGACGCGAGAAGTCGCAATCTCGGACCCATATTCCCTTGGTTCAAAATTCGAATTAAGGCTCCACCAGTACGATGGGAGGGCCTCGATTTTGAGATCCCGAAATTTTTTTATAAAAAATAAAAAAATCACAACACAAAATCTTCAAAAAATAATAATAAATAAATAATAAAAAAACAACTAATTTAAAATTAAGTATTGAATATTAAGTGGCATAAACTATATTATAAAAAATGTGAAGACAAAGATAAGAAAGAAAAAAGAGTTAAATATAGATATATAAAATAAGATTTTAGGCTTTAGGTTTGGATAAAAGATTGTTTACGAAAAAATATAATAATAATAAAAATATAAAAATATAAAATATATATATATATATATACAAAATATAAAAAAAATAAATATAAAATTTTTGTCACTAAAGTAACATGGAATCATAAACAATTTATCTAATCATAAAAGGAAAATATAAGAGTAACTTAAAATAAAAAATGTAAAGTATAAAAAAATAATAATAATTAGAAATAAAATAGAAATAATAATAATAATAATAATATATAATTAAATATTAATAAATGACCAAAACATAGATAATTGTTTTAGCATAGCATATATATATATTGCATCATATCATTGCATATAAATATTTCTATTTTCGAGTCTAAGTACCGATGATGGGATCTTCCGAAGATCTTGCAAAGGCGAGTACTTCTCGAAAAGTTTTCTAGGTGAAAAGATATCCCCGAGTCCCACCAGTATGATGGGAGGGCTCGAGAAACATCTTTAATAAAAGGCTTTTGCCTGAATTAGGTTCATTATGCACGAAAATATTATTTTAAAAGAAAACGTACGATGACTCCGATAATGGGAATTATTCGTCGAATTTGTGAAGACGAGTTTCTCGGATAATTCCCTAGGTGAGAGAATACCCCGAGTCCCATCAGTATGATGGGCGGATTCGAGAAACTATCCTCGATAAAAGGTTATTCGTCCGACATATTTTTATCCCCACGCCATGCATTTCATCTTACTTCACATTTGCATTCAATTTTAGGATAAATAGGGGATAAAAAAATCATAACCAAGGAAATATAATAAAAGCCTAATAGGATAATCTAAAAATGGTACCGTTCATGGAACGGCCGTTCCGGGGGTACTAATCCTTCCCCGAACGTAACCGTACTCCCGAATCTAGATCTAAAAAATCGTAGACTAGTTTAAGGTTCTTTTCGATGGGCTTAAAATTAATTTAAGACTTAATCGATTAGAATCGAGTCAATAGGTGACCAATCACACCTAGTAAAAAAAAAGGATTGGTGGCGACTCCTAGTTTAATTTTTTTAGTGAGTTTTCACATTCGCGTCGGACGGTCGGGTTCCCGGACCCACACGTTATGATAGTAGGTTCTTTTTTTAAGAAAGAAAAAAATTAAAATGAAAAATAAATGTTTATATAATGTTGTAATTTTTGATATGTTTAAAAGTAAAATTATTCAAAAAATATTACTACATCAACAAATTAATGGAAACCTTAACGGTTGACTAACGATTAGACTTATGTGTCCATCGATAAACATTTTTTTGGGGTGGAGTGCCTACTTCTCAAATTAATTAATCTTCGTGTAATTTTGATCAAAATTTTGAAATGTCTGAATATTTTACCCCAAAATCTATATACATTTGGTTAGGCCCAAGCTTTTATTAATAACAAGCTCTAAAGTTCAAGCCATTGGCTAATGGCTCTGATTATCGTCTCAACAATAAGAGATTTTGAGTTTGAGCATGTAAATCGCCTGCACCTTGGTAAGGCAAGTAAGGAATTAGGGTGAGAAGCTTGGACTATTATATCTATGTTCTAATTTTATCTAAGAAAAAAAATGGAATGAAGAGAAAATGCAATTGTGAAATTTTTTCTTTACATAATGGGTAATTCATTGAACACAAATCTCCGAACATTATTTAAATTTAAAAAATAATAATGATGATTAATTTAAAACTAGAATGAATCTCATTCTGTTAGGTTCAGTAAAATATGAGATAAATTTATAAGCAAAAGTTTTCTTTTATCTACTTGTCTTTTAAGTTAAAACGTAAGTTCGTAACATATGATATTACAACTTACTTAATTCTTCATTGATGTGAGACTCTTATGAAAGTACTAACATTGAAATAAATATGAATCAAGGTAGGTCCCTTTTCAATACGATGAAATAGTCATTGCAATGAAAACATTTACATAATTAAAATAAAATGTTACGGATTCCACTATACAAAGTAAAATAAATTTTAAACTTATAAATAAAATTTTTCTTTCAATTAATAAATATAATTTTTGAATTAAAAATATTCGCCATTATCGAATCCTCAGTGCTCTAATAAGCTAATCATAAAAAAATAGTCCGAACCATCACGCCAATTGAAAAGGGCCATGCCAATTTTCAAAATGGATTTTATACTTTAATATTAATTTTTTAAAAAAAAAGTTGATAAAAATAGTAAACAGACCAAAAAGGGGCCCAACCCATGTGCAAGGCCTGGTAACAAAAACAGCAAGATCTCATCTGAATCTGAAACAGAAAACTGGAAAAGTGATGGAGCCCCGGATCATGTTGGAAAGTGAGTGCGGGTGGGACCCCATTTCTCACCAACCGCAAAGGTAAGGTGGTGGAGCCCAACCTTATCATCTATTCACTCCGATAATCACTGGATCTCATCTCGCCCTTCCATTTTCCTCAACCAGATCTGGTCACAATCTCAGCGGTTGAGATTGTTTTAGAAACTGTGACGAGAAGCAGGAGATAAAACCTTATCAGGCGATAAAAACCCGGGAAAAGCAAAGGAGAAGAGCCGAGCAGCGAAAAGAGCGGGGAAACGAGGGAGATAGAAGCAGAGTAAGAGCGAGTCAAAAGACTCCTCCTCCTCGTTTATAAATACATCCCATTTTCCCCCCTATAATTCAGTTCCTCTCTGTCTCCTCCTCTTATCGTTTTCACTCTCATTCTCTCTTCTTTCAGATCTCAAGTAAGGTACCCTCCAATTCGCTGTCTCTCTCTCTCTCTCGAATTTGTTTCTCTCCGACTGTAATTCGAATTGTTCATCATTTTGCCTTTAGATTTGTTATTGATATAACTTTTCTTAGATCAGATCGGTTGGAATATCAGTAAGATTTATTTTTCTTTCATTTCTGGATTCTTTTTATGATAAATGGAAATGGAATTCATTTCATTTGAGAATGAACTCTTTTCATATTTAAATTTTAATGATTTTCATTTCTTCTAATCGGATTTGAGAAATCTAGATGATATTAAAGATGAGAATGCAAATGATCTCTATGTTTTTAGGTCCATAAAATGCTTGGTTTTATTTCTTACGTAATGTTCATTTGTTGTTTTGGCTACTTTCTTTTTGCTTTCTATGTAAAAGAAAAGTATATGTTGAAATAATCAAAATTTTAAATTTTAAAAAAAATTTTTGAACTATAAATTGCTTGATTTTAGTCTTTTCAATAGCAAGTTCTACTTTTAATTGGCTTTTATATATTAATTATAAGCTCATATTTTATCAAATATAAGAAAAAGATTTGGCTTTTTAGAAAATTTTGAGGGAGCAATAACCAAGTAAAGCCACAACGACAGATTAAGAGTATTAGTTAATCAATGTGAAATCTTGAAGTTGGATTCAAATCAGATGCGGATATTTGCAATTCTTTTTTTTTTTTCTGGCTTCCTCAATATTTTGTTACTATGATTTGTGCTGAATTAATTTTGTTGTTGTTCAACTTAATTTTTTATTCAAGTGAGATTAATCTAATGCATTATGATGTGGGGAAGTGCAGATATGGATACCTTCCTATTCACTTCTGAATCTGTCAATGAAGGACACCCCGACAAGCTGTGTGACCAGGTTTCAGATGCTATCCTTGATGCCTGCCTAGAACAAGACCCAGAAAGCAAAGTGGCCTGTGAGACTTGCACCAAGACTAACATGGTTATGGTCTTTGGTGAGATCACAACCAAGGCCAAAGTTAACTATGAGAAAATTGTTCGGGATACTTGCAGAGGTATAGGGTTCACATCAGCCGATGTTGGCCTTGATGCTGACAACTGCAAAGTTCTAGTTAACATTGAGCAACAGAGTCCTGATATTGCTCAAGGAGTTCATGGCCACCTCAGCAAGAAACCTGAGGAAATTGGGGCTGGTGACCAGGGTCACATGTTTGGTTATGCCTCAGATGAAACTCCTGAGCTCATGCCTCTGACCCATGTGCTTGCAACTAAGATTGGTGCCAAGCTCACTGAAGTGAGAAAGAACAAGACATGTCCATGGGTGAGGCCTGATGGTAAGACCCAAGTGACTGTTGAGTATCGCAATGAGGGTGGAGCCATGGTTCCTATTCGTGTTCACACTGTTCTCATTTCAACCCAACATGATGAGACTGTCACCAATGAACAGATTGCAGCGGACTTGAAAGAGCATGTCATTAAGCCTGTTATTCCAGCAAAGTATCTCGATGACAATACCATTTTCCACCTCAACCCATCTGGTAGGTTTGTTATTGGTGGACCTCATGGAGATGCAGGACTCACTGGCCGAAAGATTATCATTGATACCTATGGTGGCTGGGGTGCTCATGGTGGAGGTGCCTTCTCAGGGAAGGATCCTACTAAGGTGGACCGAAGTGGTGCATACATTGTTAGGCAAGCAGCAAAGAGTGTGGTGGCCTCAGGGCTTGCACGTCGCTGTATCGTGCAAGTATCCTATGCAATTGGTGTGCCAGAACCATTGTCGGTTTTTGTAGACACATACAAGACAGGCAAGATCCCAGACAAGGATATTTTGGAATTAATTAAGGAGAACTTCGACTTCAGGCCAGGAATGATCTCTATCAATCTAGACTTGATGAGAGGAGGCAAGTTTAGGTACCAAAAGACTGCTGCTTATGGTCATTTTGGACGGGATGACCCAGATTTCACTTGGGAGGTTGTTAAGCCTCTTAAGCCAAAGGCCTAAGTTGGTTTGGCTATATAAACTTTGAGCAAATGGTTACCATCGTAGCCATGATTCTAGTATACAGGGGAAGAATAAAGAAACCTTCGATGCATACACGCATTGGATGCTGAAAAGGCCCAGGTCAAAGGCGGTATTCAAGATGTATGCTTACATGTTGAGGTGTTAGGAAAATTTTAGATCCGCATAGGATTTGTGGAATCTGTCATTTGTTTCATTTTACATTCTTTACTTTCTATCTACTTTTCATCGCATGATTTGTTTCTACAACCATTCTTGCTGGTTGTCGGGGGATTCTATCTTGTCTATTATTCCATTCAATTTTTTCTTTTATTCAAATATTGCTGCCCTTATGAAGTTGGACCATTTGCACTAGTATGCTTCACCTGCTAGATTATTTGTTTTTTCCTGTATTCCCAAACTTTAGATAGGTGCATTGACAGCTATATACGTACTACTTGAACTCAGGTTCCAGTGTTGTAGCCTTTAAGGTGGATGATACACATGTACATACACAGATAGCATAGGTATACATACACATTTGGGAAGCCATATGCTCGTATATAGAATATCACTCAGCAAAATGAAGAGTCAATAGTCAGTAGAAAGCAACTAAAGTCAAAGTGAAGTTCAATAATTCAAAGACAGCAGATTCACATAATTTGAGAAGGGAGATATCCAGGAAACGCACTAGCGTAATTCTTCAGGAATGTAACCACAAGCGATCCTGGAGGCGCTCTTCTCCAGCACCAAACATCTCATCCACCCTTTCACCATCTCGATAAAAAAGAAATGTAGGAGTGTAACGAATGTGCTGTGTGGTTTCCGGGCATTCATCAATGTCTGCATATATGAAAGAGAGCTTGGGAAACTGGTTGCTCAACCGGCAAAATGCAGGGAGAATCTGACTACAAACACCGCACCTGAACAGGAAAAAACACAAAAACTTCGAAATCACTAAACATTATATTAGCCCAGGATTCATAAACAACAGGAAGCATAAGTTAATGAAGTTAGCCGTAATCGATTCGTCATTTTCTCAATTCCTGGCCAAAATTTGCATCCTTTCCCCAATAGTACGATTTTCTGAATGGGAAAAACATCAGTTTTTCACTGTCACAGAAACTTTACATAAAACAGTTGCAGTGCATGATTTCGAGGAAACCCGTTCACCAAAGTTGACTTACCATGAGGCTCCGTAATTGATAACTGTCTGCAAACACATCCAAAAAGGGTAACAAATTTAAAATTTTGCAATTTGGTAGAAATATAATATAAGAAACCCATTAAGATGGAAAAGCTGAAGAAAACAGAGGCGTTTACAGAGGTTTTAGAGGACTTGATATGAAGAAGAAGGTCCCTGAGATTTTGATCGCTTGAAGCACTCTTCAAGTTTCCATGCTTATTCTGCGGCAGATCCAAGCCTGTGCCTTCCAACCCTTTCTTGCTGCCGTCTCCGCCGCCTTCCATTTTCTTACTCTTGATGATATGGTGAACAGGATGGTAAAGGTGGTAGATTTCCGACAACCCCCTTTGGTTTCAACTATCAAGTCAGGGATAAAATCTAAAATGATTGTGGATATTGGATATCCCCGCAGACTCCTGTTTAATGATTGCTCTAGACTCTATTCTTTTCTTATGTTTTCTTCTCTTCTTTTTTAAACACAAAAACAAAAAAAAAAAAAAAAAAGCCCTCTGGGAATAAAGTATTCAGATGTTTTGTTCTATGTCCGGACTAATTGTACTTTGTATATATACCCTGTAACTATAGGGTAAACATTGTTTTATGATAGTGGTTCTTTTACCAAATGCAGAATGCATGACGAAAACCCCTTGATAATAGTTATGCCGGGTTGGGTGACAATTACAAGTAGCCTATCAGACTTTCAGTGGGATGAGCCAGGCCCAGCGACTAGCTTTGTTTACAATCTATCAGCTAAAGAAAATGAAAAGCAAGCGACATCTAACTTGAAACTTCACGCATAAATGGAAGACAGCACTTGAATAAGAAAGAGTAATGGCGATTCAAACAAATGAGGAGAATCAGATAATTCGAAAGAATGATCACTTCGCTCTACTCTGAAAGAATTGGTCTCGAGAATTGAGCGTGGGATTCACTGATCTTAGATAAAGAGCAAATACATATTGTTTACAGTCCTAAACTGTCACTCTGGTTTTGAACAGTTACTTCATTATGACTGCTGTATAAACGTAAGGCCCTGCCCATTTATAGAGCATGTAACTTATTGTGATCTTCCCTTTTTGACTTTCCTTCTCCCTTATCAATTACAACTCCAACTACCAATTCTATCCAACGCCACGTTTCCATCATATATATTCTGGAAACAGGGATTAGCAGTTGCTGCAGTTAAATAAGTTTCTTGGATTTTGAAGCTTGACAAGCAAAACTTTAAAGAACAGCAGATTTATCTAGTTGACTTCAGAGAATGCCTCTGGATGGAGCTTCTTGCACAACGTTTCTACAGCTGCGTGAATTCTAGCCAGGTCCTGCAACCAAATTAGTGAAGTATTACTGTATGGAAGGGGGAAAAACTAGAGTATGAAAAGTTTAATGAGAAATAACACTTGACATCATCGTGATATTCTCCTGTACCTTGCCTTCAAAGCTAATTACCAGGGGCCCTTGTCTAGATTCGCGGAAACAGCCTTGATGTGGCACAAAAAGAGTAACATTCAGCCATAGATAGAAGAAAATATCATATTTTCCAGAAAAACCTAAATAATTGTGAAGACCCTTACCAATGTAAAGGTCCGGAAATTCAAGACAAAGTTTTGATAGGGGTTGAGCAGTTTCTACCTGCATTTTGCCCAAGCATAATGACATTAAAAGCAAAAGAATATTGATATCACAAAAAAAATCAAATTAAAAAAAAAAATGCAAGCATCATTTTGTAAATCAACTCTACAAGGAAAGCACACTGTAACTTAAAGAGCAGATTATTAAGAACAGCATGAGATTGCAACACATACATCTGTCAGATTTGTTGTCAAGCGCTTTGATGAGTATGGTTCCATTGTCACTAAGCAGCCATCAGATCCTGTTAATTCAATCAGACAATCCCACTGCTTGTCCAGCTCAGTAGCATTTGTTGCAGAAAGCACGATTACATTTCGGCATTTGATCTACACAGATGATCATTAGATAATTAAAGATTCAATTTTACATTTCATCCATCTTATCATATAAATATATATAGCCAAGAAGCAATAATTGCTGTAAATTTGAAATATAATTTTCATAGTGAGGTTTTAGACACATACAAGAGGCACTGGCAGCTTTTCATGATGCAATAGTTCAGTGATGCCTTCAGGTAACTGAGCCATCTGGTGAAGAAAACCCAAGGATGAGATCACATTCATAGTATGAGAAAACTACATACCTAGCATAGTATGCAGAACAGAAATAAATTCAAATTTCATGTACTTGCATTTTCTGTCAAACACAAGTAAATATGTACGGCCCAATAAAAAGTAAATATTCAAATAATGATTAAAAGCAGATATGGCAAAATTATAGTAAAATTTCAGCTTTCCTTCTGAAATTGTGTTTCCTTATATGAAAGCAGTAATCTAGAAAAGTATGGGATGTCCATGGGTGTTTGAGTTTCGCATTTGAACAGCAGTAATTGCCCTTGGTTTCAGTCAACCACAAAATGATCTCCAATTGTGAAGTAAAGCTCAATGGATGACTATAATATATTCTCTCTGCTGGATTTTGAAATGTCATCCTTCAATATAAATGCATAAGCAAAAAAATCTGGCAAATTTTAGGGTGTAAATCAACCATCAAAACACTTTACCTCATTTCGATCACCAGTGCAGTGATCACCGATAAGATGCCTTAGATATTCCTCAAATTCTTCATCAGGAGCCTATAGAAACAGGATGGATTGCAAAATTTCAATGATATTCTCATAAATAAATCATATAGTTTCAATTGTCAAAAGAGCAGATTTAAGGTAAACTTCAGAAACTGATGAAATAGATTGCTAAGCTCTATGATCCAATCTTTCAATCTAAAAAGTTTACTTCAAATAAAACCACACACCAGGCGAACCCCAAATGCCTTTGCCACACCTGCTAAAGTAACATCAGAATGCAATGGGCCCACACCTCCATACAAAAACACCTAGAAGGATATGAAAGCATAGAGCATATTAAAAATCAATAATACTTATTTGTTTCATGTCATCACCACAAATAAGCACTAAAAAGCTCTTCAAACAACTGTCAAAGTTTACCACGTCATTGGTAGATTTACGCCGTTCAATCTCTTCAGCCACAGAATCTATCTGATTTAAAAGAGAAGTAAAAAAAAAGATGGAATTGTAAGATACAGTCAATAAATGAAGATTGCACAGTTTCTACAAATCTCCAAAAACATTTCCTAACAAGGAACATTAAAGCTTATCATCAGATGTCAATATAGATTCTCAATTGAGAGGCCTAACTTATATGTGTAGGGCACAACATACTATTTTGTTGAAGAAGCAAGGCAATGCAAAATAATATTTAACCAAGGAGAAGGATAGTGCCAGTAAACTCACATCATTCCTGACAACAGCAGTTTGTGATGTCAACCAACTAATGGAATGGAGCTTTCTGCACAATGAACGTCCCAACTGATCCTCAACGGTGCCAAACCTGAGCTATGTACCAGATAACAAGAATATCAAAGATTTCAGCAATAGCGGTTCATAGAGAGAGAAAAAAAGTTGAGAGTGGTGGCAATAAGGGGAAGTATCTACACCATTTGGTGAAGTTTTATAGTTGCAACTGTAGTTAGGCCACTCTAAAATCAAGACTAAGAAAATCCATCAAGAAGGTAAACAAAGGACTTACAGAATCTCATCCCCCACACCAATAACTGAGGCAGTAAACATCCTGTTTCTATGTGAATCCACACTGTCTAGGCCATTGTTAATGGCAGGAAGACGAGTGCCATCTGAAGAAGAAATTTTTTTAACTCTCCCTGCTCTCTCTAATCTTCCATCAGGAAGCAAATATGCAGGTTTGAATTTTTCTTTGCTGGAGGTGTTGCTAATGGATAGCAATGCATTTGGCACCGTGTCATATATGCTCCCAATAGATGTATAACTGTGAAAATTTAAATAACAATCAAATGGAGAACAGTTTGATGGTAACAAACAAATAGGGAACCAACTATAAGTTATATGCACACATCGAATATGTTGCAAAATACGTTTGCAACTGAGGTGAAACCAGTAAACCTTGAAAACATAGCTGCAAAAGCAAAAGATTGAGCAAGAGATCTAACATTTCATGCACAATAGAAGAATTATTACCCCTGATCATAAAGACTGCAGTATTGAACCTTGCAAGTCAAGAGGAAAGCCCATACATCTCTGCCAAAATGCCATAAAAAAGTTACAATTTATCCCAGACCAAAACCATGAGAAGTGCAATAACATCACACACCCATCGGCATAGAAAGTAAGGACAATCTAGTCAAAGCAACATTTCTCTGCTTTTTTTTTCCCCTCTTTTCAATCCAATGAATTTTTATATGTTGCAAAGAACTTTCCATTAACAGTAAAGAGGAGAATTTACTGAGAGACCTGTATGACCAGTCCAAGATAGGATTTACTCTCATGAAAGATGGCCATCCTGGTGAACTAGGGGAGAACTGCTCTTGGCCTACCTGCAAGATTTTAAAGCCATATATACATAAAGTTTAAGCTTTTTTCAACATATAGAATCAAAGTAACAAAATTTTACAGGATAATCAAGAGGTAAAATGGATAGGAAAATATGTAACTCAGATATAATTGTACAATCAACGAATTACCGCAGTGGGATCACCAATCCGAACACCAAGAAAAATTGCTCTGATTGGTTTAGCTTTTAACAACATCTCCAAACCAGACTTGAAATCTGAACGGATAATATCCATTTGCATCCCATACCTGCTCACAGAGAAAACCCAGCTATGCATTAGAATCCATGAAACATACTTAAGTATATAACGACAATATTGAAGAATAGTTTTCTCACATCTTGGCTATATCATAGGTAAATGAATTTATTTCTGGGAATGCAGAAGCACTTTCAAAATATATTGTTCGAATTGGAAAATCTGTCAGAACCCCATTAGGACAATTTTGCTCCCGTCTATGCAAAAAATAGCCAGCCCTAAGAAGGTGCAGTAAAACCTAAAACATCAAAGGTCACTGTCACTATCAAAAAGAGCAAACAGAGGGATTACTTGAGAAAAATGTATGTTAAACTTACAGTAGAATCTTTTCCTCCATTGAAGCTGAAAGCAACCTCTTCAATACTGCAGAGGGAAAAAAAATTTAGAACTTACAAGCATCAGCAATTTACTTGTTGACAAACAATTAAGACTCTGTGCAAGTCCATAAAGTATTATATTTTTTCTGGCACAATAGGTAAGCACTATGGCCCAAACTTCCCCTCCCCAACCACCTGAGACAAGCATTTAGAGCACATAGAATTTATTGTTATCTTCCGATTTGGAATTTTATAAACTAAGGCAGCAAATTTTTAAAATGAATTATATTCCATGTTGTAAAGACCATTCAAGATTTCCAACTGCACATTTGAAAATTTTCACCAGCATAATTGAGACAAGCATAAACTTGTTTGAAAATTTTAAAATAAATCCAAGCTTTCATCAAATTATTCATTCTGCATGTCCATAGTGAGACAGAATACAAAGAAAATGACAGCCAATGAACCAGTCACCCTTCGGGAAATTTTCATTGCATTAATATTACTATAATTATATTTTTCTTTTTTGCATGTGAATGATAAAAGAGAATGCTAAGAAAATGATTACCAACGAACTAGTCACCTATTTATATCTACGGTTCAAAATTTATGAAAATGCATCTGAAAAATACATTAGAGGAAAATAAAAAGAAAAACCTTGATATGCTACTAGCCTCCTTTTAAAGAAGGAGGACAGAAACTCCACATCAATAATCAGCAAGCATGAATGTTTTTATTAAAGTTAAAGAAAACTACACCAGTTATACTGGTCCTACGATACCCCACTCTGCCACCGTGACTTTCCCTCCGCTTGCACGCATGTGTACACACATAAAAGGAAATTAAGAGGAGGGAAAAAAAAAGGCACCGCCACTCCACATGTGCATACTCAAAAGGAAGTTTAAAAAAAAATAAAGCAATCATATTCATATCTCACATCTGCAGTTCCCATAACAACTAATCACTTGCAGCAACTATTTTAAAAGGATCTTTAAAGGACAGTGAACCAGACAAATATCAGTAACTAGCATGCATTAAGAAGCAATTTGTCAAACCACCATTCATTCATATCTGATCAGAAGTAACTAAAATAATTCCAAGCATCTGTAACTGAATGTTTTCATCTGTCTTTTATGCATCAAATTGAAAATGTGTTGTTCTAAGCTATATTGCATCACGACAACTCATAATTAAAATATTTCTTAAAATGAAGCTAAAACGAATAAAATCTCCCTGAATTTGGCAATAAATCCGTGCCTAAATGCCAAAACTAACAAGTCAAACATATTGGAATTAAAAGTTAAAACCATGCAGCTATTACGAACATCTAGAGAAGATAACTTCTACTGACACAGGACAAATAGATACATTGATGTTAATTTCAATCATTTGCGTGCTGGAAAATATAGCATGACAGGATGGTTGGTAATGTTTTCACTATCAGACCAGAGAACGAAAAGACAAAACCTCCCAATTCTTGACTCAGCCTAAACATGGTCGACAAGGTTTTCCTCCATAAAACTAAAAAAAAATAAAATCCAACATTAAACAATTAACCTCCCTTATTTCCTCAATTTTCATAGACAACCAAATTGAGAGTCAACCAAATTCCCCTGGCCTTACAACATTTAGAACCCACTTCACAGAAAATTCCATGAATCAGAAAGCTATAAACTTTACATCAAGCAAACCCAGAAGCAGAAAAAAAAAAAAAAAAAGCGAGGAAGAAAGCAAGAAAATGAAGAAACTTACGAGTAAAGAGCAAGAGCTCTTTTAATAACATAGACGGCGTTGTTGTACTTGGTCTTAAGCCTCGTATCATCACTTTCTCTGATTGCTTTATCGATCTCCATATTTTTCACTGCCACACCAAAAATGAAACTTTCCTAAGCATATGGGGCTCATAAAAATTTAAACAGAATCATTAAACAGTACGCCAAAACGACAATACATTGAATCCCTGGCAAATTGGATATTCACCAGATTTCCAAAAATGATTGCCTTTTTTGGTAATATTCTAAAAAAATTGCAAAATTCCACCTTGCAAAGGAAATGACTTTCTTTGGACTTCAAAGCCAAAGGAAAAGCTCTAAAAACAAACGTATATTCCTCCTTTCCTCTTCCTTGAGCCTTTTTCTTTAATGGGTTTTCGTTAGAACAACAAACAAAAACAAAATTAAAGAGATATTTTGGTGAAGAAGCAAATATATCAAGTATAAAGAAAACAAAGTGAATGGGGTTTCTCTTAGACGCCACAAATTGTTTATCTAACAAGCCCCTTTTACTTATATTATTTTTGTTTGCATTGGCATTTTGGTTATAATATGGAAAAAAAACACTAAAAATGGAAGAAAATAAACAAATTTTAACAAGAAAGCAAGATGGTTGAAACAGAAATCGGATATTGTGGTTTTGGGCACGGAATACTTTGTAATGATGAATGAAAGGGATGAAGTTTTTTATTCTTACATTATTGCCCCCAAAAGTTTTTGGAATAATGAAAGTGACCCAGAATGAATATGCTTCACGGAAAGTGATATACGTCACAAAAACGTGACATACCAACTTACTTGGGGAAATAATAGTGCTTTTATATCTTAATAACCTTTTTTTTTTGTGAGGTAATAGTAATAATTATAGAATATACATTAAAAAAATTCAAATTTTAACTTATTGTAATTTTTTTTGAAATTATATTAACTATTAATGTCAATTATTGCGTTTGACATCACGAATTAAGTGATATTAACCCAATTGATGAAATTATTTAAAAATTTAGACATAATATACACAAAAACTCTAAACTATTTTAAAAAATTCAAATAAGTCTTTATACTTTGTTACATTCAATCAAGTCTTTTATATTTTTATTTGAACCAAAAAGTTCTTATACTTTTTTATTTTGAGTTAAATAAACATTTATAACTAATAATCGACTTAATCAAAATATGATTTATTATTCTATATTACGCGATGCTGACATGATATGTTAAAATATCATTATTGATTATGATGTGGCATACTGACGTACCATAATTGATGATGACATGACATGTTAATTTAGCATGATAATATGATCATATGGTATTTTTTATCCTCCACATTAATATCATATTAATACTATGTAGATATAAAATAACAAGTAATATTTTTACTAATAACAATTAATTAATTATTAATAATAAAAGTTTATTTGATTCAAAATAAAAATACAAAAACTTGATTGAACCCAAATAAAGAGTAAAGACTTATTTAAATGTTCTTAAATAGTTGAGAAGCTTATTTGAACATTACATCAAACATTTATAATACGTAACTCAATACATTTCACAAAAGCATGGTAATTGTTTTAAAGAATTTCAAACTTTTTGTCACATATTATCTTATCATTACAATGACTTACCTTATTTTACGTGTGGGTAGAGTTTTCCTTGTTAGGCAGGAGATTGCGGTGGATTTAGCATTTTTCCTATAGGAAGGAAAAATCACAATCCTAATTGTTTTGTAAAACAGGTTACTTAGGTCACCGCATTAAGAAACTTCAATGAAGAAAACCCAAGGTAGAGGCTGAGAAAATTCAGAGCTCCACCTTTTAAAAAATGGACTTGGACTTTGACCCACCAAGCCTTCCCATCCCTTGTAAATTCAACCAACTTCTCTTAGTCCTACTTGAATTTTTCCTCCCATCGTTATCCCATGGCATGATGGAGAAACTGCCCAAGACATAATCCCAAGAGAACAATGACAATGAATGGATTTAGTTTTTAAGATAAGAATGTGACATGTTACGTGATGTTAGTCAATTCTTAAATTGGTTTCCTCTGTTGAGATTTCCTTACCTAATACTTAAATTAAGAGTGAATAAAAATTCGTTAAAATTTGACTTAATTAATTTAATCGATTCAATTAAAACGATTAAATAAATTGATTAAATCAGATCGATTCGATTAGAAAACTTATAAATCGATTAATCAAATTAACTTTTATATTTACTATTTTTAAAGACAAGTCTTGTATGTATCTCACTTGCATAGTTTTTTTATACCCACGCATATTAAAATCAATTGTATCAAATGAATAACAAATAGTATATAATCTCATTAATATTTCTTTTTTGTTGATTTCAAATTTTATTTATTTATTTTAATGTACATAAATATATAATCTATACGGATATTCAACTTCACAATGCAACATAAAAAATCGATTTATATTTTTATAAATCTTTATTTAAGCATTTATATCATCGATATAATCATATAAAACACCTATAAAAAACCAAAACATAATGCAAAATTAATATCCATAAAATTATTTCCATAATTTTTTTATCGAAAATTTATTTATTTACAAGATATGTGACCATTCAAAAATGTGAAAGATTTTTTTATTAAGATGGCTTTATTGGAATAAATCACTTACAAAAATTACAAAACACTTGTATAAAATCTAAACAAATAATTAACCAATTAAAACTATTTATTCAATTCTTATTATCTCTCGATCTTTTAAATCAACTTCACTACAGTATATATTAAGATAATTTTAAGCTTAGAATTAGAATTGTGAATCAATACACCAAATAAATTTTATAATTAAATAATATAATAACTTTTATAATAATCTTTTGTAAAATTTTATTTGAAACAACTACAAAAACGTTAGTCATTGCCAATTTAACCCTACAGACATATGTGAAAGTCATGCTAGTTAAATTTGGTAGTTGAATCAATTCTATTTTTCTATCTAAAAAACTTACGTCACTAATTCATTTTATTTTACTAAGAAAATGTTTTGTATTCTTTTTATTATAAGATCAAAGTAAATATTTAAAATTTTTTTTTCTCAAAATAAGTTTATATTAATCATAAAAAGACATAATGTCAATAATTTTCTAAATTAAACTACTAAGGAAATTACTTACTTAAAAAATTTTTTAAAATGAAAAAAAAAAGATTAAATCAATTAAAATCAAATTAACTAAGTAAAATAGCAAATCAGTGAATTTGACTAAGAGCCAAAGTTGATCAACTGGATTAAATTTCTTAAAAGAAATCGATTAATAGCAAGTTTTGACCGACTTAACCTATTTAATACATTATTCACTCACCCCTTACGTGATGCGAAACAAGTCAAAATAAAAAAGTCAATTCATTCATTGCATTAGTTTGTGATGAGCACATGTCAACTGTCGATGCATTTTACATGCTTTTTGTGAAACACATGAAAAAGTGTGAAATGTTGGGAATATTTAAGTACATCGTATTTGTGATTAACTATAACTATTCATAGGAAATTAGCATATAAAGATATACAAGCAATCCAAACACAGATCTGTCAACTTTCTTAGAAGAAGATGCTGATTGAGAAAAATTCAGCCTCATTTAACTTAGTCCAAACACTGGATGAGATGCTGTCTATCCTCTTGCCTAACCACATGATTTCTATTTCTATTTTTTAGAACACTATATTGGAAATAAATCAGGACAGCTGTCCATCCATTCTTTGAAACTCTAGTTGGAAAGAATATACTAGGCAAGGCAATGAGCAATGAGTTGCATAACGTCCGGACATGGCTGAACGTGCAGCAAAGGTAACCTGAAAATGGCTGTCCAATCTCATGCTAAAGATAGCCATAGTTGGATGATCACAGAAGACAGATTTCAATTCATGAATCACAACCGCACCATCACTCTCCAACAAGATCGGTTGCATCCCAATCCTAGGCACAGTTGCAAGCCGCAAAGTATGCCACAACAGCAATTCAGACTAAAATCTCAACTCTCTGACCAAAACTTGGTGCCAAAACTACCATTCCCTTGTTGAAAGCAAAGCAGAGAGAGCTGTATCACAATTCAGCTTCGAATAACCAGTGGAGGAGCATGCCACCTCAACCACTCAGATTACCTCATATGAGACCCCTCCACCTTATAAGAGTTTACAACACTTATTTCACCTCATACAGGTCTCAACAACAAAATGAGGTTTTGACCATCCTTACCAAAATAGAACCTGTAAAAAACCACATTCTGCAACCTCTCATCACCAAAAATCCTTACAAGAGCAAGATCCATTCTTAAAATGGTGGAACCTGATGGCATCCCTAACTATGATTTCTCGTCTGTACATTTCAGATAAAAGCTTAAAGGCTGAGTGACAGTCTCCACAAACTCGAAGATTCTTCATTATTCTTAAAGTTTCTCCAGGGCTGGCGTTGACTAACCCAAATGCCAATGCCAATTTCTCACTGTGATAAGAGACAACACTTTCCTTCTCTTCTTCATCTACATCAAACACTACTTGCCCTGTGTCAGGGACATACCCGGCAGATTTAAGACGCATTGCCATATCCTGGAGCATGGATTGAATCTCTTTGTCGTGCAAGTGAGACTTATCACTAGCAAAAAAGTGATGAAGAGTTCCCTCCAACTCGATGTAGCTCCACCCAGGGGGCTTCTGGATGCCTCTATCTTCCATCACCTTCCTCACTCTCCCAGCTTCTTCCCATTGGTTTGAATTGGCAAGCATGTTGGACAACAAAACATAACGAGCTCCATGATCAGGCTCCAGTTCAATAAGTTTTTGGCTAGCAACTTCACCAATCTTAACATTTCCATGGCGTTTGCAAGCACCCAACAATGCTCTCCATATTACTGAGTTGGCCTCAAATGGCATACCTAGAATTATATCATAAGCTTCTTCCAAACAACCATCTCTGCTAAGGAGGTCAACCATGCAACCATAATGTTCCATACGTGGTTTAATACCATAGAGATCCGACATTAATCTAAATAACTCCTTGCCCTCTTCAAGTAGCCCACTGTGGCTGCAAGCAGAAAAAACTGCCACAAAGGTGACTCTATCTGGTCTCAGCCCTATCGGTTCCATTTCCCTAAAAACAGCTAAAGCAGTCTCACCAAGCCCATGCTGAGCTAGACCAGAGATCATGGAATTGAAATTTGAAAGAGTCCTTAAATCTTTAGGAATTCTGTGAAACATATCTAGAGCAGAATCTATTTTTCCGCATTTTGAATACATATCTATCAATGCGTTTGATAGAATAATATTTTGATAGCATAAATCACCCTCAATGTACCTATGGTGAAGTCTCTCACCCAAACTGAGAGCTCCAAGTCTGGCACAGGCTGAAAGAACAGCAGCCAATGTAACTTCATCAGGTCTTATTCCCAAACCTTCCATTTGCAGAAAAAGTTCCAACGCCTCACTGTACTGCCCTGACTGAGAATAACCACTTATCATAGCCGTCCAACAAACCAGATCTCGTTGGTCCATCTGATCAAACATTCTTCTAGCAGCCTCAGTTTCTCCACATCGAGCATAACCCGATACCATGGAACTCCAAGCCGCAGTACTTTTGCTTGCCATTGAGCTAAACACCCTCTCAGCCAAATCCATCAACCCACATTTTGTATACATATCAAGAATAGCAGTCTTAAGCACTACATTTGAGTCAATACGACATAGATTCCTGTAAACAAAACCATGAATCTGTTTCCCGATCCTAGAATCATTCAATGATGAAAAAGCAGACAACAAAGCAACAAAAGTGAACTCATCAGGCTGAATACCGAAATCCTGCATTTCTTTAACGAGACGCAGAGCAGGGTCAGGTTGGCCCACTAAAGCACTCCCATTTATCATAGTATTATAAGAAACAAGGTCTCTAACAAGACTTCCTTCAAATACAATCTGGGCATCGTTTAAATGTTTAAAAACTGAATAGAAATGCATCAAAGCATTCCGGACAAAAAGATCCAAGTCAAAACCAAATTTAATTATATGACTGTGAACTTGAATTCCTGGTTTCAGGGTTGATAATCTTGCACAAGAATTGAGTAAAAATGGGAAAGTGAAGTTATTGGGAGGTCGGTTTTCTTGGTGAAGCATGGATGAGTAAAAGATAAGTGCTTTTTCAGGGAATTCACTGTGGGAAAAGCCTCTTATCATGGTGTTATACATAAACTGATTCGGATGTTCAATTTGGCAGAAGAGAATTTGGGAGTAATCAAGACCAGCTCTGGAGCCCAGCAAGGCAAAGAAGGAGATGAGTCTGCTGATGGGGAAGAACTGGTGGTGATAGCCATTGAGGATTATTTGAGCATGAACTTGAAAAGCCTGCTTTATGGATTTACATGATTCTAACAAGGGTAATATAGGTGAGATTTCAAAGGCCAGCTTTTTCATTGTTCCGAAACACTACAACTATCAAATTCTCAAATTTTATGACGGGCAAAAAATCTTGATCATCAATCAAAATTGGGACTTTCTTTAATGCCCCAAGGGTTGATGACCCATAAAGGCACCAAGGCGGTTGATGAGTAACGGATTGTTTTGGATTTCAACCTCTAAAGAAAGAGTAAACTTGTAATGCTTCTTTCTTTGTGGCGTGAACTTGGAGGCAAAGTTCATGTACCGGGAAAATAAAAAGAGCCCGGTTGTTTTTGGTTGTGCCTTGGTTCATTTTTATTTCTTCACATTCTTGCAGCTTTATTGGCATTATTGTTTTTGATGGTTCACGAGTAGCAAAATATAAGATTCAGTAACTTAGTTCAGGGACCATGTTCTGGGATTGGGAGGCCCATTCTCCTGGTCTTAGTCAGCTGATGCTTGTGTTAAGTTCATGTTCTATTTAATCATTTTGATCATTTATAATTAATTAAGAACATTCTGTTGTTAAGCACTTGCTTTTGCTTTTGAAACGACATTTGAAGAAACCAAATGCAAATAGCAAAATCGTCAATTAAGTAAAAATCTATTTTGCATCTTTATGAAAGATGAACATCTATTGTCAGAATCCCACTTTCAATGAACTTGGAAAAGAATTTTGCTTTTGGTAGGTTGGCAAATGGGATTGCTCTGTTTGAGGAGGAAATTCACCATCAGCTAAGAAGTGGCTCAAGGGTTGATTGTTGATTACCAATCTTAGCGTTCCTCTGACTTAACATACATGATGAGTTGATGACACTACAAACAGTACTATCCAAATTTCACTCACCATTCAAAGCCATGTAGAATCCAGCGTCATTTCTCCTCGCCCTTGGCCAAATTTTCTTGGCCATTTTCTTTATCAAGATGGCAACACATTTGATCATCGAACTCACTAACATCAGAATAAGTCAGCATAAAAGCAAAAAATTTTGTCAAACCAAAAGAATAGATCTTTACTTAAAAAGGATTAGTCAATTACATTAACTAAAATCCCACAAGTGCTGTTGAACTGTACACCAGATTGATTTAATGTCTCTTGTTCATCTAATCAAGAACAAGAGAATCCAATATATTAGTATCATTCAATCAGTTTCAACAGGGGAAATCTGTCGAACCTATGAGTTTTGCTTCATCTTGGTCATCTGCACCAAAAAACTGCGCAACTACCATAACAAATTTCCCAATTTTCTAGTCATATAGGCCTTCCTCATGCCAGATGTCAACTAAAAAATCCACCATCTCCTGCATTTTCACCACACAAATAACACATCAATGTTGGCCCAAAACTGAAAGTTGAGGGAAGATGTTCTGTGACACGTACAGCTAATGGGATTGACTGTTGAAAAGGTTCGGTAGAACAAAGCAAATCCTCATAAGTTGTGGTCCAGCTGCAAAAGCAGATTCCAAGGTTAAAGATTGAGAGGAACTTTTAGGTCTAGGACAGCTATAATCACAGATGTAAGGTTATATTCCAGGAAGCACCTTGATGGTTTCTCAATGAAATGACTCCTAAAATGACTGACACCCTCAACTACTAAATGAGAAAAGAAAGAAAAGATCATTTGATCGCCATCTCAATGTGTAAATTGAATTTTAAGATTAGATGAACAAGGGCAAGCCTGCTACATTAAAAATTGAAGCGAAGTAAAGTGGCACAGGAAGCTTGTAATAGTGTCAGGTAACCTTTCTCTTTCTTCTTCTTCTATTTTCTCTTTTTATGGGCAACACTATACACATAATTATTGTATGTATCGATGGTTTTCTGATAAAAATGAATATATGGAAGGTGAACATTCAACCTAAGAATCAAAGGCTACTATGTGGCAGCACTATAAGGGAAAAAACAGAAAGAATTCAGGAACATATAGTTTTATTTTATTGCTTTCCTAATTACATCTGAAGGAATGTCAACTAGATACACATCTTGGAGTAGAGACAAACTTCATGCACCCTATTTGGTTCATAAAGGAGGGGAAGTGGCATGTCCAAAAAGTGGCTTAAAGCAGCATCAAAAGATATCCTTTGCTTGGTTTCAAAAATTCATATGTCTACAATTAAGAGTTTAAAACTTATGTTTAAATAAGAGTTATAAGCAAACAGTAAATACCACTAATAGCACTCATTACTTTAAGGAAAGATTCAAACAAAGCAATCTGAGAAGAGAGGAAAGTGAATGTCCAGAAGCTAACTTAAAGCAGCATGAGAAAGTAGATTATGCACTATATAAATGCTAAGGTTTAAGAAATTAAATTGTTATTCTTACTAAAGCTTTTAAAAGCTAGGTTTTGAGAATTTAGTGAACAACAAATCACCAATGGCACTCAATATTTGAGTAGAAAGATTCTAATAGAAGAGGGGAAAAATCTCCAGGCATGTACCTCATTATTGGTTCCCGGGGCATTCTTTTTGATTTTTGAGACCGATCCCCGACCCACTGTCTTCTAATCTCATGCCAACTTATTTCAGCTGCACAGTAAGCTTGTGCGCATTATTTCAGTATGCACAACTCTATTTCAAATTGCTTTTAACAAGAAGTAGCAAAATACTCACATTAAGGTGGTAAAAAATAGAACAAAATATTGATTTCGGCAATCTCCTTTGGAATTAATACAAGCAATAATTTGCAGAATAAAAGTACCCATTATGGCCATACCACAAATTACATTTTAGCATATAGCCCCTTTATTGAGGAAACTCATAGACCGGACACCAACAAGTCCAAACAGTAAACAGATCAGACCCATTTCATGCCAATATATGTTGATAAATCCTCTGCTGTTGAAGTTCATATCAGATAAGGCCACTATTAAAAGGCATCATTAAACTATATACTCATTAAAAAACATTGACACCGAGCCCAGCATCTAAAACCACCTTCTGAATAACATTTGATTCTCAAGTTACCTGACTACATCAACACTGAGGAAATAAAATGAATTCATCACATGCAAGCCACCTAGCAGATACAATATCAATACTAAAAATTCAAAATGGCTTCTTGCAAAATAAGTGCAGGAAATCATTCAGGTATGAAGTTTGAGTATGCTCAGAGCTAATCTAGTTGCTTTTAATTCTAGTAAGATTTTCAAAAAAGCAGCTCTACTATTCAACAGTCATACGGAAGGCAGATTTCATCAGAATGGCAGGCTTCCTGGGAGAAAATCGATAGCCTTTAACAGCAAGTTAGCAACTTACCACAGTTAACAAAAACCTCGTTCTCAGTGGATTGATCTTTGTTAGCATTGTTTGAACTCGTTGGAGGCTGATTTTCATGGGAACAGCGATTGCCACTGTTGGTTTCCATTTGCTTCAGGTTGGGCAACCATTGCCTTCTAAACTACAATCATTGATCACGTCGAGGGGAAGAAATTGGAAAAGTCTCTGTATAAGAAACAATCCATGAGCTTCATATGAGAAAAACTGATTGTGTCAGTAATTTACATGGCAGGAAAAAGTGCAGCTCATGCAGGTGACAATAATCTGTATCAATCTCTAATCTACAACCAGTAACCAAATTGATAATCATATCAGTTTTATTTTCTTATATCCATTCCTGCTCAACTGAGCTCCACACAGTTAAAGTGTTTACCCATTAACTTTTCATCAACAACTACCCTTCTATTTCAACTTACAACAGCAGCATTAAAAATTGAAAAGAGGGCAAGGAACAAATACCATACTCTATCAAACAATTTCTAATTATTGATCACCTGGGTCATGGACAAGCCAAACCTAAAACTCCCATAACACCTTAGTCGATAAGAAACTTTTCAGGGATAACCTCAGTGAAGGAAGATTATCTAGAGCAGAGGGACATAGATATAAAGAAGGAGAAAAAGGGGCTCTTCACGCACTCTACGTAATCTCCAATGTTAATTGACTCTGCACCTTCAAATACATAGACCAAATTACACAAATCAACAACCTATTTCCCAAAATTTTCTCAGAATCTTCTGGACTCTGACAACGTCAATGCAAACCTATTCAGTTCGTTAAACACACTAAAGCAATTGGTCCTAATCACATAGCAACAACTTCAGTATACTCTCTTTGTTTTCGTTTCCTCCTTATATAGAAATAGTTTCATTCAAATAAAATCGTAACAGGAACAAGCATACAAAACCAAAAACCAAAAACCAACTACACTCAACGAGAAAGAAATTACCACTAAGCAAAGAAGCAGTTGATGCCAAGCCAAACCCACAAATACCCAGAACTTTAAAAAGGGATGGAAATGAATATAAAGATCAAAAGCACAAAAATTAAGCCGAAAGAGGACACTCCCAATGAAAATGTCATTGCTTTGAAAGCCCAAAAAAAAAAAAGAAAAGAAAAGCATCTTGATGAAGGAAAAAGGAGGAGACTTTACCTGGAAAGCAATTTTCGACTTTGAACTGTGTGGACTGTTGAAAGAGGACTTTGGGGCCTGCCTTCTTGTTGTTGTTGAATTTGTTAGGTAAAAGAGAAAAGAGAGCTCTTCTTTAGATTCGAGAATTTTAGTGATGGAAATAAAGCAGAAGGACAAACAGCTTCCAACATCTAATAGATTCCTTTTTTTCCTGGGAAAGGTCTGGGATCCAGTATCTGATCTTGGATGATACGTGGCATTATGTAATTGCATTGATAAAGGACGGACGTATGACCTACGAAATCTCATAAAACGATAGTAATGGGGTTGGTAAATGGAAAATGGACCTCCAACTAGCTTTGTTATCAACTTTATCTTCTTCTTAAGGGTGCCTTTGGGCAACCGCTTACCTACACTTACTAGCTTTCAACATAATCTTTTTTTTTTTTTAAGATAGGCTTTCAAATCAAGTATAGGTTAAATGTCTCAATCCTTTTCAATAAGTCAATAATCCGACATTTCTTTCTATACTTAATATAATTTGAGTATAATCAATTAATTTTTTTATGAAATTTGAGTTATATTATTACTTAAAGGTAATGCAAAAAGCATTTGTAAGGATAATTACCATGTAAATAAGGATTCGAATTTAACTTTAATTTATTAGTTGGATTATGGTTATTGGTTTGTCTATTTGCATTTTAATGAAATGTTGTTAAAGGAACCTTATATAATATAAAAAAAATGCGATATAAGCATTGGGGCAAGCCTAGTCCGACCTAGAAATTTGGGTTGGGCCGGACTTAAATGTTACTACAACTTGAGTATTCTTGTTAAGGTATTTGTTTCATTATATGATGATGAAACTTTGATAAAAATTAAAATCATAGATGGTAAGTAAGTCAAGTTTAGCTATCAGAATCTTAACTCTTAATACAAATTAAAATGCAACTATTTCTTTTTTTGGGTACAAATTAAAAATGCAAAACACTTGATTGGGCTGATTTATTGTCCAAGCGTAATTAACCAATACATTGAGTTAGTATGGTGTCCATCAGTCCATGGCAAGCCCAAGCTTAGTACAACATTGGCTTAATACGTTTTATTCGAACCTTTGACTTTAAAAAATGAAGTTGTCTCGGACCTGTCAGTTGGTACTCGTCGCTGTGGGGATGGGGGGCAAAGAACTTGAATCATGCTGTGTGAAAAGGTGAAGCAAGCAGCTGCCCAAAAGCAAACCCTCCATCACAAACTGCCATAACATCCCTCTCGATTGACAAAGAAAGAGTGGGTGCACTTGATGTGAACATGTTGTCTTTAGTTTCTGTTTAGACCACGTACACAGTATACATGGACGGTTCAATTTGATGGGTCCAAAAATGAGTGATATTGAGCCATATTAGGAACAAAGATCATTTGCCACTGACTGACAGCCGTATATTATAAGTATGTTTAGATGGAAAAATGAAGTATACATATGCTATTTCATAAAATGAAGGATGTTTTGATGGTAAAATGAAGACTGGGAGTGATCATATCTCGTTTCTTCAAGATTGGATCCACTGGAAACTTAAAAAACAGGGGACAAACTTAGATATTTGGTATCACATGAATCAGAGACTGCTCAGTCAAGTTGGTACACATACTCATGCTGATGTTCTTTCATTTTGGCCAATGCTAGTGTCAAATTTGTAAATATGGAGCAATGATTTTACCCCCTTTTTTTATAAAAAAAAATATTTACCAATTTTTCATGGCTGAGAGCTGGATTCGGGTGGGTGGGGGATGGTGGAGGAAAGAGCAAACCAGAGTCTAGCTGTACATGTGTTTCCATCGACTGGAAACTTTCGTCTTCCAGTGACAACATAATTTTATTCAAGCAGAATGTGGGGCACTATTCCAGATTTGGCGAAGGCCACATATTTCATATGCAATAATTTACAGACTGAGACTAATCACTCTTCATTCTTCAATTGCTTTCATGCTCTTTTCCTGAGGCAGTTCATGGAGGGGGGCTTCATTCTGGGCTTCTTAACCTTCTCCAGGGTACTTGGATTACTAGATTTTAATTACTCCTGTCAGTTCCAGGAGTACATTTTGCTAAGGGGAGAATAGCAGTTTTGCAGACTCCTTTAGTACTTGGCTCAGTAGTCACTTTTAAGCAACTCAACACATTCTTTATTTATTTTATTTTCTCTTAAGCTGGATTACACTTTGAGTAAATTGTACAAACACATCCATTATCTTAATAAAATTCGCAAGTAATTTTTAGAATATTCTAAATTTATTAATTTCGTTGATAATTAAACATTCATATACATGTTCACATGGTAAACATAAGTAGACTCAGGCACTTGGATATCCACATGGTAAAGAAGGGACACAGTTTGATCTTTTAGACTAAGATTTATACTATACAGACATTCATATGGTGAGATAACATATTTCGTTAATTTTTAAAGGTAATTTGGCAAAATAAATGAATTTGAAATCTTTCTAAAAAATTACAAATTTAAAAATTGAATTTTAAGAATTAAGAAAAAAAATAAAATATTACACAAAAATCATGAATAATTAAAACATTTTTTTACTCACTTCATTACATTTTTATCCAAGCAACTTGAAACCAAGACAACATCCTATCTTTCGGCTTTGTTCTTTGTGGAGGGTCACATCACCTTATTTGATATAGATTAGATGTTCTGAAAGTGTGATTGCAACAACCAAATTGTCCTGTTATACTATGGTAAGTCTTGATACATATATATAAATATACAGAAAATTAAAAGGAAAAAGTTAATTATAATATACCAACGTATACATATATACATGCACACCATACAAACATTTGTATTCACACCTTATAATCTTCATGAGTACTGTAGAGTTTATATGGTAGAACACTACTAAAAAATTAAGTTTTACCAATGAACAAATTCATCAGTGAAGACATGAATTCATCGATAATTAAAATTACTAACAGAAAAATTCGTCGTTAATCAATCGAAAATACCATCGTCGGTAATAAGTTTCCATCAGTATTTTAAAATTCCGTCAAAAGCATCACCGACTAAAGTTTTCGTTGGTAAAAAATTCAATCCATCGGTCAAAAAATTTATCGGTGGTGTCAAAACACCATCAATAAAGTCACTGACTGAAAGTTTTGCCGTTAGTAAATCCGTCGATAAAATACCGACAGATCTCGACTTCGGCAAAATCGTCGGTAATTTACCGACGGATTACCTACAGAATTCTCGACAGAATTAGCAATTAAAATTTTTTACTTATTCCGTCAGTAATGGATATTATTCCGTAGGTAATGAAGCAAATATCATCAGTAAAAAAAAATAAAAATGTGTCGGTATTAAAAGAATTTCATCGGTAATAATTAATTTTATACATTTTTTTATATTTTGTGTTTCTTGCATTAAATAATAATATTATTAATATATTAAAAGTAATAATTTTGTTTGAAAAATTACTCCAAATGTATTATATAATGGAAAAAAACATACCTAATATTTTGACAATTAAAAAAGAAATGTTCAAAGTCAATGAAAAATGTTAATATAAAGAATCTATAACATAACAAAAAGGAATTACGTTTGTCCATCGACCGAATCATTAGGAAAGAGAGATTGTTGTTGTGACTGAGGATGCAACTGCTATGATGATGAAGACCCGCCAGCTAGATCTGGCAGCCTCTCAAGGACAACCTTCATGATGGACTTAATATCATGCACATTAGTTTTCAACTCCTTCACATCGATCTTCATTTCTTGATAGCCCTCAGGTTCATATGATGAAACTCGTGCAGTAGCAGCAGAAGGCATCGGACCACAAGCAGACTCAGATATAGCAGCTGGCGTAAATAGTGTAGCTGGTCGCATCCTGGTGCTAAACCCATAGGTGTGGGTCTAAGTGGTTTATGGCCCTCCAATTGCCTCAAACTATGCTACTGGATCGAACTCTAGTTAGGATGATGGATCATCACCGTACTTCTACAATATAGCAGATATATATGATTCCTACAAATAGAAAAGAAAATGATATTATATATTAATGAAATTGTTAAGGAACATAGACACATATTCAATAATATAATTAAATAAACCGACTCATATCTATTACTTACACTAACAGTCTTTGACTTGTTGTCGACAAACTCTCTGATACCTTTTTCTTGCTTAGGAGTGTGCTCGAAAGCCTCAGAGAATGTCATCGAATTTTACAGCATCTCGGACTGCAATCACAATAAGAAAAAAAAACACATGATCACAAATATGCATGTTTCCACAATATTCAACAACACAATGACAACATGTTTTAAAATCGTAAAACAACAACAACACATAACACACTCAAAAGAAAAACAAACGCATCATCAAAACATAAGCATTGTTTCACTTCGTAGTCATCAATAATACAACGACAGCATCAAAATGCTCACAATATTGACTTTACAAGTTAAGAACATGTACCATTTTCTTCTGATGTAAAGCAAAAGGTAAAGAACCCTTTGTGTGCTTTACTATGCCATTGTCCTTCTTTGTCAGCGATTTTGTTGGGCCTTCGCAAATCGACATTGCCACTCGGGTCTAGCCCTGACATTATCGACTAGTTGATCAAAAACCTCTACAGTGATCCAAGGGCACGCCTTCCCCTTAGTCAAAAGGAGATCATGATGAGTGCCTGTGTTCTTCTTGGCCTTCTCACGCTCGTCTACTAACAAATCTTTTAATTGGTCTTTGCAAATTTTCTCCCATTTGTTGTAAATCGTTGAAGCATTAGTATTAGCCCACATAAAAGACTCTTACATTTAAAATAAACATTTATATAAGTATTGTTAAAGGAAACCTGAATAAATATACAATAACAATACAGTACCTTAAATTTACACCACATGGCATCTTTCACAACGTTAGGAATCAACCTCCGTGTTGGCCAGGGTCCACTGAAGTAACTTTTGATTATTCTCGTGATGGTTGGAGTCATTCCAGTCTTCACAAAAGTACTACAAAATCAATACATCTTTATTAAAACACATTAATGAAATTACTACATATAATGAAATAAGCTAATAACTGTAAATTACCTCTCTTTAACAAAATGCAAAGGATTTGTCGGCCCGGATTGGTAGGAGTGGGCAAGCCTACATTAGGCCCTCTACCCCTAAACTGTGATATAGAGTTTGATGCACTTGCGACAGTAGTCGGAGTTGGCGACATTTCCTCTAGATTGAATGGAGTAGCTACCCGTGTGGACATAAGAGTGGACATTGATGGTATTGATGACTGAGGTGGCATCAGTAGTCACATAGCCGGTGGTGAAGATTGAGGAGGTGGAATCGAAGATTGCATAGTTGAATTACCTACACCACTCAATCATGCTCGAAGGCCAGGAATAATCTTATATTAACCATGAGTATGCAAAAATCTGTCATCAGATTATCGACTAATCATTATTATGAACTGATAATAAATGTAATGCATAATCACTAATATTAAACACTGTCATAAAAAATTTCAGACATTGGTGGCATACATGAGTTGGGGTTAATATCGAGCAAATCTACATATAAAATTTATCATTATTATGTATGTAAACTATTTTGATGAGCTAAAATTCCAATGTTAACTTTGAATTAAATTCAATGGCAACAGCAATCACAATCCCCACACTCCACAGTCAATTAGCAAGCAACTCCATCCAAAAAACCAATAATTTCACAAAACAACAAAAAACTCGGAATCACAATCAATAATCAAAAAAATAGATCAACAGCTTTCAGCTTCCATACAACAACCAAACTCAATAATCAAGCAACAACTTCTAATCAATAAACAAGCACAAATAAAAAATCTTTAACTCAATTTAGCAACGCAAACCCCCACACTCCACATTCAATTAACAAGTATTCAAATCCATCCAACTTATATGCTTAACTAGTTTCACATAACAATAAAAATAACAACATACCCAATTCAAAAAATAAAGGGCAAAATTAGTAATAGGATTAATAAAAAAAATTAGGAATAAAAAAAATTGCCTTACTTGTCCTGACAAGGGAAAAGGTAATCAGCACCGAAAAGTGGGGGTGGTCGGCACCGAATTCAACTCTGGACGGGGTAAGGGGGTAGTCAGCCAGCACGAGATTCAAGCTTGAAAAAGGTTGGGGGTGGTTGGCCACCTCTACATGTCTGTCGGCATTAGCAAACGGGGGAGGAGGCTCTCGATCATGACTGAAAGAAAGGGTGGGGTTGTTGGCTAGGTAGAGCCCGATAAGACTTAGGTCGACAATAGAAAGTGTCTAGTCGGGGGAAAGTGCTGTCTGAGGACGTCAAAGAGGGAAAGCTAGAGGTTGTCGGTAAGGAAGAAGATCTGATGGAAGAGAAGGGGAAAAGGAGAAATGCTTGAAAAGAAAACCCTAAAATTTTATTTAAAATTATCGATGAAATTTTCAGTTGATAACCCTAAACCCTTTTATTGACAGAAATTCTGTTGAGAAATCTGCTGGTGAACTTTACAAAAAGAACAATGTGTACACCGATTAAAATTTCATCGGTAATTTCGTTGCTATAATCACAGTGTTGCCAACAAAAATTTCGTTGATAATTTTCTTCAATATAGTCATTGCCGACAAAGGTATTCAGTCGGTATTTTTCTCATCTTCCAAATTAAATTGTCGCCAATGCGTTATTGACCAATTACTGACTGAAGTACATTCGTCAGTGTTTGGTTGGTAATCTATCAGTGCTTTTTTGGCTTCCCTTTTGTCGGTAATCTGTTGGTATAAACAGACAAATTTTTATCGACGAAATGTAATCTGTCAGTAAAACCTTGTTTTCCTGTAATGAAAGAGAGAATTAACTCCGATGTTCTTGTACTTCAAATGTTTATAGATGTTGTAAATATTTGATTTTGGTTACTAATTTATTATTTCTAAGAGTTGTTTTATAGCAAGTATAATACTATATAAAGAGTAATAGGAATGATCAGATCGAGTCTAATAGTTATATCACGTGGACAACAATGCAAGTAATTTGAAATAAGTGGCATGGTTCACAAGTTAGTTTCACCTTTGAAATGTTTTGAAAAGGTTGATTTGGTGGCTTAAATATGGACGTAGTTGAGAAGATTTCTTCTTCACTTTTCTTTAGAGTCATGTTTCTTTCTTTTCGCTTCTTCTCAAGAAATATGTAACACATTGTTAAGTGCCATTGAGCTCCATTATGTCATTAGATCGAAATATTCGCCTAATAAACGTAGTGGGCGAATGTTCCATTATCATGATGAACATGTTCTTCCCATAATTGTTTTGTCCTTCCCAATCGTGCATTTCCCATAATGGCCAATAAACACTTTCTCGCTAACTACTTGCAAGTAACTATTTTACCTTGGTAAATATAAGAGCCTTGGTAATTTATTAAAGAACACACTATAAATTCAAAAAGCTCTCTCTAAGATACTTCATCACAAGCTCTCTTGAAGCTTTTCCAAAAAGATTTTCTCTCTTTGACACAATTGTTTCCTTCTTATTCTTCACAATGCTTCGCCATTTTTCCTAATAACCTTCTAAATCCTTTTTCCTAATAACCTCCTACCACAAGCATTCAGCACTTCAAAGATTGCTCTAGTCTTCCTTTCTGTCACTTCTGGTCCGTCTCACTTCACTTGTTGCAACACTATCTCTCTCTTTATTAGATAATGAATTATTCTCAATTACTTGTCGTGTAAAAAAGCAGTACCACACACAATATAGTGCATTACTCTCAGCTAATTTTCTTTAGTTTTTTTAACTTAATTTTCTTTTTATTTTGTCTTACTAGCAATGCATTAGAACTTCTTTTAACAAGAATTCTCATTTAGGGGGTAAAATGTCAATGCTTGATTTTGGCTATTAACTTATTATTTCTAAGAGTTAGTTTATAATAAGTATAATACTATACAAAGAGCAATGAGAACAAGTAGTCTAATTATATTATATGGACTGCAATGTAAATAACTCAGAAGAAGTGGTAGAGTTCACGAGTTAGTTTCACATTTAAGATGTTTTGGAGAACTTGGAGTAATGGCTCAAATATGGAGGTAGTTAAGAAGCCCTCATCTTGATATTTCCTTTGGCATATGAGTGCTTCTTTTCTTTTCCCTTCTTCTTAAGATACATATGATACATTGTTAAGTGTCACTGAACTCCACTACATCATTGACCGAAACATCCATCCACGATCTAATATACGTATTAGGCTAACATGTTATTCCTATGATGAACGTGTTTTTCCCATAATGGACATGTTCTTGTTGTGATAAATGTGCTTTTCTCATGATGTCCAATAAACACTTTCTCGTTAACTACTTCCAAGCAACTGCTTCCACTTGGTATATATAGAAGCCTTGGTAATTCATTAGGACACACTAGAAATTCAATAGACTCCCTTTTAACAATACTCTCTCTCAAGCTCTATCTAATTGGTTTCCCTAAAATACTCTCTTTTACTCAAGTCTTACCACCTTATTCTCGTCGTGTTTCGTCAGTACATTTTCTTTATATTTTTTCTAATTTTTATCCCTCACCTCTTATCATAGGCACACAACACCTCAAAGATTGCTACAATCTTCTTCTTTATTGCCTTCAACACATCTCACTTCACTTGTTACAACATTATCTCTCTCCTTACCAAAAGAATCCATCTACAAATGTATAAACATTTCTCCATTTAAATTGATCATTTTATATACCGATAAAAACTAAGCATATATGTATGTATATAACCATGAAAGTAACTATCCCAAAAAATTAATGCTAATCAAAAGAGAAAATTTCCCAAAGTGAGGGGGGTGATGCTTTTTTTTTATCTCAATTACACATTTCTCATAAATTAACCATGTAAGATCACAGAAGTAATAGTATCAAACATATTGATCCCAACCATGAGTGGACCCATGTTGGAAGGAGTGGTGTCACATGACACCACTCACATCTTAAAATATTTTAATTTTTATGCAATTTATTTAAGATCTAGGTAGTTAATATAATAATGAACTCATTATTTTTTTTTTTTTTACAATTTTACAAGGAATGGGGTCAATGACTCAAAGTAAAAGTGATTTATCAAAAGTAATTTATGTATTAATATTTAAATACTATAAGAAAAGACAAAAAAAAATTCTTCTATAATTTAAAATTTTATTAAAAAAGTCAAAACTTAAATTGCCCTCTCTGTCTAAAAATTCAAGTCTTTCCCCTTTTTGGTCCTTGACTGTGTTTTTCATTCTCTCAAAACAACTCATATAGGTTTTAATTGTAAGAAATTTTCAACTCAAATTAAATTTTTAAATACTTCATGTCTAAATATTTTTTTGATTAGTTTGATAATTATAATCTAGCTAATAGAATATAGTATTACATGTCAAATAATATCTTAACATTGTGAGTTTTTCTTTTTTTGATTTATTTTGTAGATATATTATTTGACTATTTGATTTTTTTTATTTAACTTGATATGATTTGTGGATGTTTATATTTAGTTTGATCAATAAATAGAAAATTGTCATATTGTTAATTACTGAACCTGATAATTTGTTATATAAAATTATATTTTTATTTAATTTTAATATTTTAATTTATACTAATAAATAATAATTTTTAATAAATTTTATAATTTTAAACAGATAAGCCGTGAAAAGATATTTTAAAAGAAGAGAAATTGTCTTACAATACTAAAATCCTGGATAACAATAACAAAATTATATTAATGATAATACTCAATAATAATTTTCTAAATAAAATTGTATTGAATTTGATCTAAATACTCTCCTAACAAATTATAAATAAAAAAATTTTAACTATTATAACACTACTAAGAAAAATTCTTTAAATCCGCCTTTGACCTTAGCATCCTCTCAATGATCAGTAGTACTGTCATCTTTTCTTGTCACCCTTACCAAACACCCAACAAAACTAACTTTGCACATGCATGCATACAGGACCCGACTCCCAGAGCCACCTAACTTTCTTTTGGTTTATCTATATACTCAAACTCCTCAGAAAAGTGGATAGCAACTTCTTCTAACGGGAAGAATCAGCCCTCTATGTAAGTAGTATTAAAGCTTTCCCTTTTCTGCCAAAAATAGTTCAAAGATTTTGGTGCATGATACTTACTAAGTTTAGCACTGTAGCTGATATATATTAATAACGGCTAGCCTTAAGCTGGGGATTAAGGGTATAATCTTATCAAGAGAGTGGGGTCCTGAAGTTTGGCTTTAGTACTTGGAAAAATTAAGGTACAACAGTTAATTAAGATCTGTTTGGCCCCTATTTGTACGTTAATGTACCCCCGTCTTGCATAACGTCTCTTCGAACTTTACCTCAGCCCCTGCCTTACGGGGGGGTCCTCGACAATGGGCAATTATGGTCTCTTAAAGGACACTCGACTCTTATCTTTATCCGTAGGATTTCAGGCAATCTAAGATTGCGTACCCCAAAGAGAAGTGTAGCCTTACAGAGTGAGTGAGTGAGGTCTAGCTAAGTAATTATAATGAACCAACTTTCATTTCTGTATTCTGTATAGTATCATACAAATCTTTGTCCAACTTATTATTTTTATTCCAAGTTGTCTCTTGGAAGCTACTTTAAAGTTGCCGAAAGGCCAAAAAAAATTCAAGTGTCGGCTAAGGCAATCCTCCTGCTCCTCCTTCTCCTTCTTTCAATAATTCAGACAGGCTTGAAAAAGAGAGAGAAGGTTTCAATGATTTACAACTTCTTTTGCAAATCTTTTAGTAGTCTTGACTCTTCGACTGTGCATGATGTTTTTCTCTATCCTACACTATTCTAATCAAACATTAAATGGAAATAAAAAGCTTCACTTTTCCCCATTGGATAATAACAAGTTAAATGATTGGTCATCCCATAAAAGCTTTGAAACCGAATTGTATGGGAACAACGTAGGAACGTTTTGAAGTAAAGAGAGGGCGGTATGCTTTATCACAATACGAATATACATTTATTTTTCCTTGAATGGATGGATATGTCATTTTAATCACAATTATTGTTAGATTCAGCCCTTACCTATCTTGTGCAAACATATACGGTACTACCTTCTTTGCATTATGCATCACTGTTCAACTTGCTATATTTTATATATAAGTTGAAGTAATTAATCCATTCTAACTAGATTTGAACAAGCATGACATTAAAGGAGGATATGAAGACACTTAGACATGACAGTATACCTGCTCTCTGTATATATAATATTAGATCAAATTAACCAAGTGATCTTAGATTATTAAAAAAAAAAAAAAAGGGTCATCTAGAAACTGGGAGTATTAGCTATAAAGCATGTAGTCTGTAGTCTATAGCAATATATTCATGGAAGAAAAAAACAGAAGAAAACCCAAAGGAAAACTCTTGCTTGTTGGGGTACCTTTAGATGCTCTAACTACTCTTGGCACATAATTGGCTGTCCTTACATTTGTATCTTTTATATTATATTTTATACATGGCATTTTTCATTTTTTATATTGTTATTTGGAAATTCTAAGCCACAAGCAATTAACACTGTTTTTTTTCCCCATTGCCCAGCTAACCAAAATGATATCAAACAGCTGATTTACAGCAATACAAATTTTGAGCCACAAGCATCACCATGTACCCAATTCTTCACATAATGTGATATTATGTGTAATTGAACTCAATTTCTTCATGAAATGATTATTAGTGTTGATGATTAATAATTATTATGAGTCACTTTTCTTTAAAGAAATGATTATTGCTGATTGTTAATGGTAATGATTATGTGGGAGTATGACTTATGTAATGTTTCTTAGCTCAAGTTGGCGAAACTCCCTACTAAAAATGATTAAATAAAAATTCAAATCGAGAGATTGAACAATTTTGTTGCATAGATCAATTGTACAAATTTGAATAAGTTTTGACACTTTATTTAATTTGGTGTTTTATTGAAAGACGATGATATAGAATTTCACCGTTTTGTACATAATGATCAAATTTTGTATATAAATAATAGTTTTAATTAATTTTTAACATATTATTAATTTTCTAATTAAATTCTATCAATTTATCGATTTTGATTTTTAAATTAATTTTCATTTAATTGTTTTTTTTTAAAACCTTACAAACTTTAGCTAATTAACTTTATATTTAATTGTGTTGTTGGATCATCAGAATCATTTTTTTTTGTTAAAGACTTTGAATAATGTCTTTGCTTTTGATTTGATACTTAATTCGTACGTATTAAATCTACACTCTTGCCTTTGATTTTTTTTAAAAAAAACTTTATCTAAGTTTTGTCTCATATTAAGGCAGGTGGTGATTAATGATGATTATGAGTATATTTTCCTTATTTGTACATTTGATGGCTGGATTACACATATATAAAGGAATGAGATTAGGTCCATCTTTGTTTTTATTTAGCTATATATATATATATATATATACACTCTATTATCTTTAAATATATATATGACAATAAGATAGTATAATACATGCAAATGTATGACCAATTGCTTGTTACGTCTTATCTACATGTATCATTTAAAAATTAATACCATGCCATACATGAAACCATGTTTTATATTATAATACAAACCCAATCATTAAATAAAAAACACATAAGTTAATTAGATAGTGGAAAAAACGGATAAAGAATCTAAAGTAAGCTTCTGTTTCTTTACCAATTTTAGCATTTGCCTTTCACATTAAATTAAGATTTTCTTGTAAAGTAAAAAATTAATCGCATGAAATAAAATAATTTTAATAAAAAAAAAGTAAGTAGTCGTATCGTATATTAGTTTAATGTGGGACTCAAATGCTATAGTAATTATTTTTTTGGTTATAGCACATAACTAGAATAGTAGCGGAAGGTAACGGTCATCACTTCTTAATTTTTTATTATATATATATATATATATATTATTTTTATAATTATTTTTTAATTTTTTTTCGTACAAAACGATAGATTCTTCACTTGGAGAAAAATTGTTATAAAAGTCGTAATCAAATGAAAGCTAAATAATAGAAAAGAACGGAAAAGACAGGCAATGGAATCTAAACTTATACTAAGTTACTTAAACAATAAAAGAAAAAGAAAAAAAAAACCTGACCTAAGTCCTTAGATTTATAGGAGGGATGGCCTAAGTTTATGATAAAAATTGCCCATGTCGTACATAAGCATCCTAAATTTGTCGGTGAAATGGGACCCAATTCCCATTGCCAGTCTTTCCAATTTCCTTTGTTTTTCCGATCCAATGCATTGCTCTCTTCCGCCAGCTATTACCGACACAACAGTGGGACTATTCTTTTACTGTGATTTTGTCAGTATTTTCGTCAACAAATGAGGCCTCACAGCAATCAGACCAACTCGCCGAGCGCAAGGCCCTGCATTAAGCATTTCCTTTTCTAGTGACCACAAGGCAAAAGAAAGGAAACAATTTTAATTGCAATGGAAATGGAAAAGGGTCGATCTTAAAAGTCAGAAATTGATGACGACGACAGGCTATCTAGCTAGTCGATGCTTTAGCTTTGGGAGATCCTTTAAACTTCATGTGGCATTGTCTGTCCTTGTTAAGTTCCCTCCGCCCTATGTTCTTCATGTTTAATACTCGAATTTCCATTTCCTAAACTGTTGCCACAGTTAACTTGACTTATGTTATTGCTTTCCAACGACATATTGTCCTTTGAATTTGAGAATTTTATGGTTGGACTTGGTTTGATATTTCTTCAAGTGTGACAATTATCATCATTGCTCTTTTTTTTTTTTTCAAGGAAATCCCATTTTGTACAAACATTTTTGGACCTCTTCCAAATCTATTTTATCAGAAATTAACATTTCTTTTGACTTTTTTTGTCCCCTTTTCATAAGAGCAATAACTGTAGGTCGATGAAGGGAGCTGCATTTCCAGACTGTGCATTTGACAGAACAAAAAAAGAAGAAGAAAAGAGTCATATATTTGTTGAGCCCAATGGTCCACCAAATCAAAATTTTGATCATAAAAGCAGCTGAGAAAGCTCACAATAAAGACAAGCCAAATTAAATAGCTTTGATCCGTAAGCATGCATCCACGTGGGATAACCAGATTTATGTGTTGCTGTTTCAACAGCAAAAAAAAAAAAAAAAAATCTGAACTTTTGGTATTGTTTAATACTTATAAGATCTAAATTTTTGTTATATGATCCCCTATGCTGTTGGCACATGCATATATATGCAAAGCAGCACATTTTTTGGACCACCTTTCATTGCATTATATTTTTGTACTAACATGGGTATTTTCAGTGTTACAAGAGTCAATGAACCTAGATACATCCAACCACAAACGATACTGGATACTGGTCCTGAATGGAAAGACACGTAGATTGTTGGCGGTGAGATAATCCTGAGTTTGAATCTTAGAATATGATGATGTGATGAAAGGGATTTGTTTTCGAATTGTCACATGCATCTATCTGTGTTATCAGATTGTCGGTAAAAATTAAAACGTGTATGACCTGTATTTACTTTCTTCAGAGACTATGAGAAGTGTGTATGTTTATGGTATATCGTATAGGTACTTGGGATCCTGATTTTTCCTATTATTTATTAGTTTTAAGATTGTTTCAGTCTTTCTTCATCATATATTGAAGAACAATAGACATTATAGAAGGAGCAGAAAACAGTGTCATTATCAATCACTTTAGGCTGATAAAGCAGTCGGTTGCTGTGTTTTTCATTGACATCTATAGACGTAGAAATAGACTAACATGAGGACTGGCTGGCAAAAGACAATTCTACTAGAAAGGATGGGCAGTGCCATTTGATTTACTCTTTTGGATTGCAATAAATTAGAAAAAATTGGTGTGGATGAGTATACTCAGCTGCAGTTTCTATGGAGAAACCAATCAGCAATTCAGAAATAATAGTCATCTGAATTCTCAATGAATAACAAGTATAATCAAAATCGAACACAAGGCCCCAGACAAGATAGCTCCTGACCCACTCCATTTAAGAAGTTCAGAGGTTCAAAGAGCACCATTACTCACATTTTCATTCACAAAATTGACTAAATCAGAGTGTGACCCACAGCCAACCTCTACCAGAGCTAGGGACTGCAAGCTAAAAGAAAAAGGAACGGACATATGGGAATGGTAAACAAAAGCCACAAATACACAAAGGCATTTGGGTTAATGCAACAACGTATGCATTGTTGGCTTTAAAGGCTGAGAGACAGGGATGCATGTAGCTTTTAATGAGAGAAAAGGGATTTAAAGCACAAGATCCCGTGGACACATAGAGCAAAGGAAAAGAAAACCAACATTTAAGAGATACCCATCTACCCCTTCTGCATCTTATCGTCTTTTCCATAGCTTTCCAACCATGTAAAGCCAAGTTAACAAGTTCTCTCATAAAGAATGGGATGGAAAGTAGCTGTGACGGGAAAAAAACCTTTGTATGTACTTTTCTACTTTGTTACCAGGACTATTATTTTTGATACTATGCGAATATGACCCCTTTAAACATGCTTTTACCCATAATTTTTGAGAAACCTGTTTGAGTTTTTTGTGCAGTGTTGAGTGCCTACCCTCCATCAGCTTCCTCATTAGCTCTGCCCATTGGGGACCCACTAGTCCTCTTTTTTTTTGTTGGATCAAAACTGTACTGCCATACTCTTCCTCCACGCACACTCTTGTCCCATTGCTTTCTCTCTCTCACAAGTCACACCCAGCATTTATACACACTCCCAATCATTCTACTTTCCTCATTGAGTTTCCTTTCTCTCATCTTGGCTTTCCTCTACATTCCTCATGGCTCTCTTTCTCTCACTTCTCCTCATTCTAATGTTTCCCTCAACCAATGCTGACTGGCCACCTTCTCCTGGCTACTGGCCAAGCTCTAAATTTAGGCCTATGAGCTTTTATAACGGGTTTAGAAATCTTTGGGGTCCTGGCCATCAAAGTGCAGACCAAAATGCATTAACAATCTGGCTTGACAGAACTTCAGGTCTTACTTAGTAGTACTGGCTTATATTAATCAATACCTTTCCTTCGTTTAATTCTTTTTACTAATTTTTTTTTATGGTGGTAATCAATCTGATCTTTTTTTCCTCATTTTATTGCTTGTATTTGGTTTAACAGGGAGTGGATTCAAGTCAGTTCGCCCTTTTCGTTCTGGCTACTTTGGAGCTTCTATTAAGGTCCAGCCTGGCTACACTGCAGGGGTCATAACAGCTTTCTATGTGAGAATTGATCAACCTATAATTTTTCACTACATTTCCTTTCTTAATGCACAGTTCTAATCCAATATCCAATATCCAATATCCCCTGAAGCAAAGATTCTTGAAAGTATATTGTTTTCCTGCTGCTCTCTAATCAACAAGAAATGATAAAATGGCAGCTCTCAAACAATGAAGCTCATCCAGGATTCCATGATGAAGTGGACATAGAGTTCCTTGGAACTACATTTGGGAAGCCTTATACTTTACAGACCAATGTGTATATTAGAGGGAGTGGAGATGGAAAAATCATTGGAAGGGAGATGAAGTTCCATCTGTGGTTTGATCCAACCCAAGATTTTCATCACTATGCCATTTTTTGGAGTCCTAAAGAGATCATGTAAGTATCCAGAAACCAGACAAATGCTGCAATCTTGGTTATGGACCTTATGGTCAAACTCTACCCTGAATTAATCTGAAATAAGAATGATTGCTTGCCATAATATAATGTCTAATGCTAGAAGTATAATAATAAATATCTTGGGAATTGATGGGGGGGTGGGGAGGATGTAGACTTGTCCCTATTGGCTGTAAAGTATCATTGCTTTTTCAGGTTTAATAATTTAGAACTTGAATAGTGACCATTTTGGTGATTTGCATTCTCAAAATGATAGTGTTCTCACATGATCATGCAGAAAAGTCAGGAGATTATTTTAATCCTTGCATAACATTAATAATTGGTCAAGTGATCTAGACAAGTGAAATATCAATGGAAAAAGTAGATCACATGCACGACATAGGTTTTGTATAATTTGCAAAGATTTATTGGAAGTTGGTAAATAAAGTACGACCTAAAAATGAAACACATTAGTGATAGTATTTGTATTCATTTGCAATAAAGTATATATTTATATTTTATATCTCCTTTGCCTAAAATGTCTGAATTTATTGATTTATCTGATATTTATTTCAGATTCCTAGTGGATGATGTGCCCATAAGAAGGTATCCAAAGAAGAGTGCTGCAACATTTCCTCTAAGGCCAATGTGGGTGTATGGTTCAATATGGGATGCCTCATCATGGGCAACTGAAGATGGAAAATACAAAGCTGATTACAGATACCAACCATTTGTTGCAAAGTACACCAATTTCAAAGCCAACGGCTGCTCTGCCTATGCACCGGCATGGTGCCGCCCAGTCTCCGCCTCGCCTTTCCGGTCCGGCGGGCTAACCAGGCAACAATATAGAGCAATGAGATGGGTTCAAAGAAACCATATGGTCTATGACTATTGCAAGGACCCCAAAAGAAACCATGCCTTAACCCCGGAGTGTTGGACCTAGTGAACTCCTGAAACAGTTTCGATTAGAATTTTTACTTCACTTGTGAATTTTACTAGTTTGTCCGCTTGTTTCTTTGGTGTCTTGAGATGGATCCCACTTGCCAACAATATTGATGCAAGGTTAGTTGAGCGTCCAAGGCTCCAAACAAAGGAAAAAGGAAAAACAGAAGGATTTGTGTATTTTTGTTCTGGTGCTCTCTTGGTGTATATCAGCTTGGAAAAAATACAAAAAGGAAGAAGAAAAATATATATATATATAATAAAAGAGAGAGGGTAGACTGGGATGATGAAGCCAGGGATACATGGGGTCATGGGGTTCGAGTGTGTTGTTTCAATCGTCATTTCGTAATAAAGCAAAAGTTATTCTTTTCATGTTATATTCATTCATATATATATATATATATATATATATATATATATATATATAGAATAAAATTTGATTGAATTTCAGTGTCTGAAATGAGTATGTGCCATGAAAGTTGGGGCAGTCCTCCTTTGATAGTCTTGGTTTGGGGGCATACGAAATAGGGTCGATCAAAAAGAGACCATGTAAGGATATGATCATTGTTCACAAGGGCGCAAATCCCAAGAATCACTCATGAGTCATGGGGTATCCGAGAAGTACAATAAAAAACAATTTACCACCAGCAATAGTGTAGGGCAGGCTCATCATACAAGTCAGTAACAACTTGTAAATCGACAGTTTTGATGCCCCAAGTCCAATTCAACTGGCCTCTGACTGTTTCTTTTTCTAGTGATCCTTTGATCCAAAGTAAAAAAGTAGACTAAATCTTTTAGACTGAAAAACGATTTGGCATTATCAGCCAAAACAAGTAGTCAGCTCCAAAGTTTGTTTCTGCAAACTGCAACTCCCAACAGCGCATGTGTTATATGCTTTACTGCAGCTTCAGGACTACAAAGGATAATGGTTGTTATTCTTATGTTTCACTATTGCTCACTATAAGACATGTAGGCCTTGTCACGGCAGCTGACACCTCCTTTTCTTTCAATCAAGCTCGACGAAGATGGAAGAAGATCCCCTATGCTGGGTTGAGGATTTGTTTCAATGCAATTTTCAAACTCAGTTTCAATCAAGAAAGAAGGATAGCAACTCAGCAAAGAATCTAGAACAAGCGTGACACTAACACTCAATAATAGAAATAGCAACTGATAGGAAATATGATTGGAAGAAACATGAATTCGTTGTCTAGATTATGGCAATTAGAGATTCTATGGGCAACAATAATTCAAAGGAAGACCCCATGAGGGCTAAATGGAAGTACGAAACGAATGGGGTCGTTGGTAAGGAGCTTTACAACTCTCAAAAGCTTGTAACGGACTGAAAATGATGGAATGTTCCCAAACCCAAAGTGCGTTGAAGCAAAAGTCTAAGTCCTCTGTTCTTAGAGCCTTTCTTCTTTTGGCATTTCATAATAATTTAATTCATTATGGATTTCTCGTCTTTTTGAGGCCTAGGCAGCCATGCAACAAGAATGGACGATGATGGCCTCCCAATAGCCTCAGACTTCCACTCGAATCCCAGAAAACAAAATGAAAATACTAATCAATTTTAGCCATGTCTTACATTTCAAGTATTCAACCTTGTTGCAGATAGCAGAGACTTTAAGGACTGAATGAATGATGGCCGCCCAGGATCTTTGCTCAGATTGCGTCAAAAAAGAAGAAAGAAGGAAAATATCACATAATTGCACAAATTAAGCACATTTGGAAATTAGCAACTATATACAACCAGATTGTTTCTATACATAGCTATTTGGGAAGCTCCTTTCAACTAAACCATATACTGGATGCAACCTATAATACAATATGAGCAAGTGGAGCTGACAAATAAACAGCGATAACTTGCTTAAAAAGAAAAATGAAATTAGAATAACTACAACAAGATTGAGGTTAAGCCCTATTATTTAGGGGAAATGTAAACCATGCAGGTCAATCATCTCTTGGAATGTTCAGAAACCTGCAATCAAAATCCAGGGCAGTTGGGTTGCAACTATCGTAGCGATAACCCCTCAACCACCAGATGGCCCTAAACCTAGGTATATATTTTCCCACAACCAATCATCACTAGAGATGGTATTCTTTTTGACAGATTCCTGGTTGCCATCCAAAAAGGTAAGAAAACCGTCTGCAGAAATGAAGTTTACCTATTTTAGAGCATGATTGCTGAAAAGTTGCAATATATCCTCACTTAAACAACCGAGTAAACCTCCGTCAAAAGCATGTGAATACTTCACATCATGAATAGGATGCTTTGGCAATGTAACACGCTGGACAACAGTAAAGGATGGCAACTTTTGCAAGACCAATTCACCTGTAAGTTCATCCCCTGATGCAAATAAGCACACATGGTTCTCTATGTTCATGATTGTAAATCTTGGCAACCGAACATCATTAACATTGGCACATGTAACCCCCAACTTCTGATAAGAGTTGCTTCCAGCTCTCTTCAAATGAACATGGGAACCCTGTACCCCTTGCCCATTAACAGGAGTCAGTAGAGGTTGAGAAGATGCCATCTCATTTGAAAAGTCAATTCGTGGTCGATATGAAGCAATAATGTCATCACTGTTAGGACAATAAGCAAGAGAAATACACACTCCTTGATTGCCAGTCTCTGAAACCAAAAATGGCCTTCAAAAAAAAAAAATCAACCAAAAGTTTATTAGACAACCTATAAATTGGAGTAATCCACAAACAGTAAGAAGCTATCTACAGTTTGGCCCTAAAACATTGTTAACCTCAAGGAATCAAAAATATCATAATCTTATGATAATATACATGGGAATCATACAACTACATTTCTCAATCAGATGATACAAGTTACCTTTCCTCAGAACCACCAAAGCTCCACTGACATATGCCAACTGAAGATGCTGATAAAATGGCTGTAATACCTGAAGGGATGGTTGAATTATGTAAAGAGTGTATGGTATGAACTGGGTTGCTTGTCAGCCCATTCATAGAATCCATATGCCTTGCAGTTTGGCGCATATCAAACACCAATACTGAGCCATTCTACAACAAGGGTAAAACATCAAAAAATTAGTTCACTCTACATAGATTCAACCAGATTAAGGAAAACAAGCTCAGTGTTGGAAACCTGTAGTCCAGCATATATTTGATGTGAACGGTTGAGATCCCATGAACATGACCAAGCAGCAGCCTGAAAGCCCAATGTCAATACTATAAAAATTTAACAACCATAAAGCAAGATTTCCTGTTCTTAAAGTGACAATAAGGATAGCTTGCCATAAGAAAAAGAAAAAGGAATACTATATTGACAATATTAGCAACTTGAAAGGGCTTAAAAATATCCTTGATACGTATGAATCAGTACAAACAAGTAGCAGAAACATGCCTCAGAACAGAAAAAAATCAAAAACACTAGTTCTTACCCACTGAAGCAAGGATGAAGAAACCATGCAATAAGTATTTTTAATCGAACTTACACATTCCTACTCATGAAACATGTGACAAATTTCAAGAAAGGATTTATCTTTTAAAGAGTTGAACAGTGCTTCATCTAGTTCAGTTATTCAAATCACGACCTTTTTACCATAGTTGCTTTCCTATAAACATTTTCTTTATCTATCAGTTTAACACCATCATCTGCATGCAAGCATGCTCACAAAAGTGAGCATTTTATGCATTGCCAAAAAATCTGAAGGCAACTTAAATATCATCAGGCAATTTATATGCTCCAGGCAAGAACACTTATTCGAATTCACAAGCATGCTCACAAAAAGTGAGCATTTTATGCATTGCCAAAAAATCTGAAGGCAACTTAAATATCATCAGGCAATTTATACTCTCCAGGCAAGAACACTTATTCGAATTCACAATTATAAATGCTAATATATCATTCTTTTCCATAATTATCACAATATAAGTAAATATGCTCTGGCTGAGCAAAAAAAAAGTAAATATGCTCCATTAAGGGGAAGAACACACGAGAGTCAGAAGAATTCTCAACCTAATCAATAACTTGAATCAGTAAATGAATTTTAACTGATGGAAGGACTTTTTACCGGTAGATCATAGGCAAGAATAACATTGTTGCTTTCTGTGCTGCAACAAAATGAGTGATTAAGTCAATTTAGGCAACATGGGGAACAAAATATGGATGAATTTTCAAGGCTAAGCACGGTGCCACCTGAGAACTGATAATTTCTTTCCTAAGGAAGCTAAAAGCGCCAAGCTACCATCTGATGGGCAAATGTGCAAATCCCTTACTGCTTTTGTACCAAAAGGCAATGAAATGTCTTCTGTCTCATATGGAGCTACTAAGCTCATCTGCAAGCCAATGTTTAGAAATTCTATAAGTGTCATTCTTTGGCAGAAATTGAAGTAGTGATAATGTAGTCACATTCCATGTTGAAGCTCAGAAACTTTACTTTAGTAAGAAAATGTGTTCCACCCAACCCTTGCAATCTTCGTGCTATTAATAAATTTTTGCTGGAAGCGTCTACATCAAATAGCCGTGCACCATCCACCCTCAGTTCTTTCTGCAAGAAACAATAAGATATATGTTACATGGCAAGAAGAAGAAAGAAATTGGACTGGGAGGGAACAGTTAAGGAAAGAAGAAAAATTTTTTTAACTAAAATAAATCAAATTGCAATTTTGATATAAAAGTATCAAGTAAGATGCCAAATATTACAAACGCCCAGTCCATGTTTTAACCAGAACAAGAAAGATTAAAGTGTAACTCTTTTAAAATAAAAATAAGACTTTAGGTTCAGATTTCCAAAACCATGTGATTTCAGGTATAATGTTTCTATATGAAAGTCCTAAAAAGAGTGAATGTGAGAGAGACGTTATAAAGAAATGTTATAAAACAAATTAGAAATAGAAACAAAGTGAAAAATGAAACAACTTTTGAGAACTTTGACAAAAGTATGGAAAATTTTTAAAAAGCTATATCAACGTAATGGTAAATGCAATGCATGTATTCACACATAAATAGACCTGGCAATTCGTGTTTTCGTATCTTAAACGTGTCAGATACGTTTAGACACGAAACACGTTAAGCCTAAACACGAACACGACATGTTTAATATTCATATCTTAAATTTAAAATATTTACACGTATACGTTTAATACACGTGTAACACGACACGACACGATTAACACGTTTTACACGTTTATTAAATGTGTCAATATACGACACGACACGATTAATAATACGTTTAACACGATTAACATGTTTAACACGATTAACACGTTTAACACGATTAAATAAAAATATTTATAATTAAATATAATTTTATTATTTAAATTTAAAATTTATAATTATAAAAATAATTATAACAAAATAATAATAATAATAACATCAAATATAATAAAATTTAATATAAATAACATATATAAAATTCATTATCATATAAAAAGTTAAAATACACATCAAATAATTATTAAAAATTATTTATATAAGGTTAAAATAGTAGTTAACTATTAATGTTTAATAGGTTAATAAACATGTCATGTTTACACGTTTAAACACAATAACACGATTAAGTAAACGTGTCTTAAACGTGTTTGTCGTGTCTGACACGAAACACGTTAAGGATAAACCCAAAACCTGTTTAACCCGTATCTTCTCGTGTCGTGTTAACGTGTCGTGTCCAAAATTGCCAGGTCTACACAAAAATATGAAAAAAAAATAACTGTCTGCAAATTCAAGAAAACTCCAATTGGTGTTTCATGGCTAAGCTAGTAGGTCACACACATTTAAGTGTGTCATCAAAAGAAAGAGGGAGGCATGAAAGGAGAGAGAAATACCTGCAATATGAAAGGTCCTTGCTCATTGAACTCTGAGCCTAGGTTGTGCCCTACAGAAAAGGATGAATATTATACCAGAATTGATGAAAAAAGGATGGTGGTTTTTTTTCTCTGCGGTATCACGAAAAGCACTAATCCTTGAAGGAATGCAAATGACACAATCATAAAAGTTTCTTTGAAGATGAATATAATAATCTAATGGTTATAGATTCAAATATAAAGATCTTTAATCTTATAAGATTGTCTCTTCCTCAGAAGAAAGGCAGAAAAAGGATTACCTAGAGGTACTTGAAGGCCTCTGATTGAAGGTGCACATCCAAATGTCCTACTCTGCACATCTATTAAGTGCTCCAAATACTTTGTTTTCTGCAAAGCCAAAAAGTTCAAGATAACAAACTAATACGATTAATATTTTAAGAAAAAGGTCAACCTGCAAAACATATGAATTATATGTATCTAGCACCCAAAGAAAGTTCAGGGCTTTCAAAATTTTATTTCTAATTCCATCACAACATTTGAAAACAGTTAATAAAAAAGGTTGGAAATTTCAAAATCAATATTACTATCTATAATATTTCCTCAAACTCTGAACCATACACAAAATTGTGGCCGTAAAAACATGTATACAACTGACAGCACTAGTTGCTGTAAATGTGAGATTTCAACTGCAACATGGCTAGTGAGGCAAGCTTAAGCTTGAGGATATGACACCTATTGCAAAAAACAAAGCACAGAAAAAAGTGCTAGAGAAGTAGAGAACTTAAGCAACAAATGTATTGCAATGAAAATGCAAGAGCTGAGACATACATCAAAGATTTAGTGAAAACAGCACAACTAGCAATCATTGCAGATAAGCCAAAAATAAGGTGTACTGAATAAACAAATTCAACAAGACATGGTAGTTTCAAGAAAATGTACAAGGAAACAACAAAAGTCAATAGCATTTTCAACCAACATGCCTCTTTAAGCTGGTGAACTTCCTGTTGTAATGCAGCTTCTCTCTTTTGCCATTCAGCTTCACTCTTTTGCCATTCAGCTTCTCTCTTTTGCCATTCAGTTTCTTTCTTACTCAAAACAGCACTCTACAAATTTCTTTTTTTGAATACGATCAGCAGGATTCATAAAATGGAACGATACAAAACAATACCAAGATAAAAGACATCTTTTTCTCACTTCTTCTTTATCCAGGAAAAAATTCTTACCGTCTTTTCAAGAGAAATGCAATTAGCTTCAAGAGATCGAATTCTCTGTGCGCGCCCCCAACCCCCCCAAAAAAAAAAACAGAAAGAAATGGAAACCATTACTCTTAGACTCTTGGTGTGATTCTTCAAAAAATTATCAATTATCTGAAATTTATTAAGACCTTTTGTGATTCTCCATCAATTGCAACAACCCGTGATGCAAACAATTTCCTTACATCCTTTAACGTGCATTTCCTGTTGCATTGAGGACACTGAAGAAAAAAATATGAAAGAAACAAGAATGTCAAACAAAAATATGATCAGTCCTGAGATTCAGAAATTATACCATGGTTTGATGTTAAAGACTACCTTTCTTGAAGTTCCACGTTGCTGTAACCATTTATGGATGCACGAAAAACCATATATGTGCCCACAAGGAAGACAACTACGGCCAAAACAGTTTGAAGATTGATAAGTTCCAAAATTTCATATTAAAAAAAAAACACCATCTTTTATCTTCTATTACTAGAACACATACAACAATACAATCTACAATTGCTTAAGCTATAATGTAATACATGTAAAATTGCAATTTATTTTGTATCAAAGCAAAGTCATATTTTGTTATCCAAAGAGGTTAAAGTTTTCATTTTTTAATCATACAAATTAAGTTTTTTTTTTTTGTATCAACACCTGATTTTACTTCGGAAAGCAACAATAAAAACACTAAATTAACGACTACAAACAAAGGAACTCATAATTTGGCGCCAACAAGCGAAAACCGAAGCCAATTTCAAGTAAAACCGTAGAATTCAAAGAGAATTAGTGAAATGTACGGACCAAACATGATGGTCACCGGTTGTAGTCCAAGCTTCCATACAGATAGGACAAAACAAGCCCTCGATGTCCCCGCGATTCCATTCGTTACCTTGAGAATTTTCTCCATACTCTCCCGCACTCAAACAAACCCTCCCTTCTCCTCCTTTCTTTCCCTCTTTGCTGGATAAAAACCTAGGCCACTCCGTCACCGGAATGAACTCTTCTCCCCCTCCTCCTTCTTCTTCGGAATCTTCTTCGTCTTCTTCTGCTTCTGGTTCGGTTCCATCTTCCGATTCTTGATCGCCTACAATGTAGACGTTAGAATAAGGGTTTGACATTTTGGGATTGTGGATTAAACCATTAAGGAGGGAATTGGAAGGAAGAAAAAGAAACGATAGGGAAAACAAACGGCAATACATTCAGTGAGTCGATGAGTAAAGTATTGGCTTTCTTTTTATAAAATTAATAAATTAAATTGAGTGAGAAATATTATGAATTTTTTTTGCACGAATAATATCAGATTTTTTTGTCAAATTGTAAACCGAAATTTAATTGAAATCCGAAATAGTGTCACAGGTTAAAATTTAAACCAAATAACATGTATCATTTAAGTAAGTTTATAAATCACAAATTTACCTTAACAATCTAAAAAATATATGGAAAAAATTCATATTTGTATATCCAAAACTTATCTCATTTTTAATTCAAAAGACATATTTAATAAGTGATGAAAAACTCATATTTATATACTTAAAACTCATTCAATCTCTTACTAATGTAAGAGCCGTAACTAATAGCATAATTAAAAATAAAAAAAAAAAGTATCATATGATTTTAGGAAGAACAATTTGTGTTATAATACTTAATTATTTATTTTTTACAAAAACTTTTTGATATTGTTAAAAATGAAATTATTAAAATATGATTAATTTTATTTATAATATTAATAATAAAATAATTTTTTAAAAAAATCTTTAAAAAAGTTAAAGGTATAAAGAAAAAAAATGAAAAAAACCATAAGATAATAAAATATCAAATTTATTTTACTTTGAATTATAAAATATTTTCCAGTAATTTATCCTTAAAAAATATTTTATTAAAAATTAGTTAATATTTTAGCTTTATAGATATAGTTATCTGTCTTGTGAGAAAAAAATTAGAGGAAATTATATTCTACATTTAATTGTAAATGAATTCATTTATTTATTTATTTATTATTGTTGTCATTGAATTTTTTTTTTATTTTTATAAGAAGGAAAATAAAATTAAAATCACAAAGATTTTAATGAAAGAAAGTCGCCCAAACAAAGCCTAGTGCTGATGTCACGGCCCAAGAGTTTACTAGGCCCAAGATGCGCTTAAGTCTAACGACCAAATCAAAGTTAAGAAGTCGTCCGTTGCTTTACAGTATCGGATTCTCCGCTCCCATACAAATCTAACTGGCTCTCTTCCGGACAAGATCGACAGACCCAAGCAAAGATTCTGGCGAAGCGAATGGCTAAGACCATCTCCTACATAACTGGCTCTCAACTCCTCTCCCTTAATCCCCATCCCAATATTGCCATCATAGATGTCAGGTTCACTTCTTTTTCTTCTTTTTTTGCAGTATTAAGATTTTGTTGGATTATTGGGGAAGGTATTAATGTTGGGTTTTTATTTTTTTTGTGGGAAATTATTAATTTAAGGGACGATGAAAGGAGTTATGATGGGCATATAGCTGGGTCTTTGCACTATGCCAGTGACACTTTCACTAATAAGATCTCCAATCTTATTCAAGATGTCAAAGGAAAAGATACTCTTGTTTTCCATTGTGCCTTAAGCCAGGTACTTTCTTCATGCTGTTCTGCTGGAAATTCCTTCTTTTTTTTTTTTTGTTGTATCAAATTCCCTCTGTGTCCTTTGTGGACATCTGTCACCACTCATCATTATGTATATTTGTAGCTAAGTTTCATATATTGATAGATTTCAAGGTAGTTATGGGTTAAGATGTGAAATCTAGCTTAGTTGCACATAGATATTACGATATAATACCAGCATTTAGCAGAAAGAGCAAGTACAACATCTGGGTCGACCTACAACTCAATTTTCTCTAGCGAAATTGTGCTTTGGAAATTGTAGAGTTGGTTGAGTAGCCTATGCCCTAGTAAATAGTTATCGATTGTACCTTGGTTTATTGGGAAATTCATATGGGTTTCTGCAGGTAGATTTGTTTACTGCAATTGAAAGTTGGCTGTCCTAATTCTTTGGCTTGCACTTGCTTCTTGTCCCGAAACTTCCAAGTCAGCATTTAAGATTGTTTCCCCTTATGCTTACCTCCTTCAGGATGATAGTGTCAGCATCAAACTGATGTTTTAGGCTTGGATTAAAATAACCATTTTACCGTCTTTGTGGAAGTAAATCTTTCTGTTCGGCTAAGGCTCATAGAGTAAAACAGCAGGTTCATCAGCATGGATAAAACTATGTATAATTAAATGGTCTATGGTCTCTCCACAGTTGCTCTTCAAGGCTCAAGCATCACTTGCCTCAAACACTTGTATTTTAGTGTGTTTCATGCTGGTCATGGTTCTTTTGGAAAAGACTTCTATTCTATGGAGTCTGGACTGTCCTTTTCACTTATTCAATTTTCTATGGTTGGCAGATAATTGAGTGGCCTATGCTTGAGCTTAAAGCTGTTTCCTGTTACCCTGCATAGATGGGTTTTTTTAATTGTTTGAATTTTTTGAGTCTTTCGGAATTGCAGCTTGTGTTTATCAAAGAATTAAATAGCCAGAGGACCCAGTTAAACCCAATTAACTCAAGCAGTTCTCTACATTTGTAATAAGTCTCATCACCATTTTTATGACTGTGTTGAACCTCTTTAAACTGGAACTGTGTTCATCTTCTACCTGAATGAAACGTTCTTTTTAGACTCTTCCTTTCTTTCGCCTTCTTGCATAAAGTCATCTGTTCATAGAAGTCATTCTGTAATTGCTATCAAATAGACAATGTAATCATCAGGTGCATGCCTTTCATGCCAACACTTGGATCCCTCAGTTGGCAGGCATTATATTGGAATTTTAAATAACTGGTTTGCATGATCCTTTGAAATTAATCTCTTATTCTCACCCCATGTTGTTGATCATCTCGTTGTCCCATAAGCAGATGCTAGATGCTTAAATATTGAATGGTTCGTTTCCATGATATAGGTATTGTATAACCCTGTATATGTATTGTGGATGGTTTTGCAGGTTCGTGGCCCAACTTGTGCACGGAGGTTTGCCAATTATCTAGAGGAAATGAAGGAAGATGTCGGAATCAAGAACATTTTGGTTTTGGAGCGCGGCTTCAATGGCTGGGAAGCTTCTGGTAGACCTGTTTGTCGCTGCACTGATGTCCCTTGCAAGGGCGAGTGTGCTTAGTCATCTACTAGAACTCATTCTGGCCAAGAAGGAAGCAAAAGCATATCATCTTATTATTACCAACCATTTACCCATTTACACTCTCTGCTTGAAAACATCTGAATGATGATGTCTAATGTATACTTCAATGGAGATATAATGTGCAAATATATTACTGCTTTGGTTTCTACCAAAACTTGGATTCCCTTTAATATTTTGTGCAAGATAAGTTATTTCCGGAGATATAAGAAAATGAAAAAATAATTTTGGCATAATACTTGGAAAAGTTTTTAAAGTTTTTGTTTTTTTTTAATGTTTAATCAATTTGTTTAAAAAAGTTAAATCACTAATTATTATTATTTAAAAATTATTTGTTATGACATTAATGTGGTATGTTGATGTGTCATGATAATTAATAATGTGATAGAATGATGTGATATGATGGTAAGAATTCATTATATGTTTCATATAAAATAGTAAATGTATTTTAATTAATAATAATAAATCAATCTTTGATTATAAAAATTTATTAAATTAAAATAAAAAACGTGAATTTAATTAAACATAATAATTTTTTTTTAAATAATTTAAAAAATTTTTAAAAAAAATTATGTCATTAATTTTTAAAGAGTTTAATGAATTAAAATTCTTCAATATCATGACAAGCTTTCGCTATTCAAAGGTCATTTTACTTCACCTCAGTTTTCATCTCAATATTTAGCTCAATTAACTCAATGATTGATACAAGATTTTACTTAAAAAATAAAATTTTAATTTCTTTTCTTTCTCTCGGAAATATCACTTTATAAGTGATATAAGCTTTAGAAATAATATGAATTAAAATCTCGAATCATATTTTTAATAAATAAAAAACAACTTTAAAGTAAAATTTAAATTGGTTTTGTAGATATATTAAATGCAAATATAATTTCTGATTATGGATATTTGTAAATGTTTCGCATGTATTAGTGTTACGATATTAATTTTATCTTATTTTTGCAAAAATTAATATTAATAAAAAAATGAATTAAAAATATTTTGCTTTGTTGGTTGGGAGCCTGATCCGACCCGCCATTTGCAACCTCTCGTCCGGATCTAACTACCTAGCAGAACCCGCCCGTTTCGTAAATCAGTTGGAATATAAAGTCATAGAACAAACGTTGAAAACTGCATCTGAATTTCGAAGAGCAGAAAAAGGGAATCAAAAGCTTCCAAAGAGAAAATTTGAAAGATGGTAAATTGGAACAACCCATTTCAAATCGATTCTTTTTTCTCCTTATTCTACGCTCAAAATTATAATTCCAATTTTTCATTTTTCCAGGTTTGCATCGCTTGTCTATTGCCACTCTTCCTCGTCCCGATCGTGAATATTTTGCCTCTCCTTTTCCATTACATAATGGTAAAATTATTTAACTTTTCAATCATCTTTTTTTTTATTTGATTAGTTAATATCTGTTTAATTAATTTCTTTTTTTTTTTGGGCGGTTCAGGGTAAAATTTACAAGCTTTTTGGATGGGAATACCGGAAACCGGAGAGGGCACCTCCGGCGTGTCCGTATAAACCGGCTGCAAAAACGGAAAACGTTAGAAAAGTGAGTGATTAATTGCCTGCTTAAATTATGTGTTTGCTTTTTTTTTTTAATTTTTATTGAATTATTAATACAAAGTTTGCTCTGAAGTTTTTTTTTTATTATTATCTATTGATTCATTGTCATGACCGGATGAAATTCTGGTCCTTGAGGTAGTCAGAGTTTGTTAGGTTTTGAAACCATGGTTTTAATTAGTTGAAAAATAAAGCAATGGAGGCTAAATGATGTGCATATGCTTAAGCACAACCTTTTTGTTTTTCTAAAATTGTGTGAAAGAAGTGTTAGGGAATATCGATTTAAAATTATTTCCAATGGGTAGATTAATGGACCTAGAAGTTCAATGACTAATTTGGCCATGACTGAAGGGCTATACCTTGGTGGTATAGCTTTTATTTTGAACAAGGCCTAAATGGGTGGTTAATATGTTAATCAACTTTATTTGTATTCGTTATTGTGATGAGTGTGGAGCTTGTGCATTGGACTAGCATATGATCTAGCTCAGGAAGTTTAAACTGGTTTGCTTCCTAGCCTCGTACCTTATGTTTAGGATTTTGGAGGGATAGGGGTGTAGAGGATACGAGGATGGAGAGGATAGGGAAAGAAGAAAGGGAAATAAGGAAAATGCATTTCTCTCCTTAATTGGTCAGAGTGGACAGGAGATGAGAGTGTAAAGTAACTCTAATACCACTTTTCACAGGCCGGCAACTTAAGTGCTCTTGCTGTGTGACCTTAGGCACCTTCCATACTTATGATAGCCTAAGTCAGCCTAAACCACTTTTCACTCCAAGGAATGGACCCAAACAAGATAAATGCGTAACTAAGTAAGCAAGAACGAGAGTGAGGCAAAGAGAGTTTGTATTCACAATATGAACAACCAATGTGCAAGAGAAGTAACCCACACACTATCTCCGATGGATCAGAACCCCTTTTATAGCCACAGGGTCCCCTACAACGGTTAGAAGTCTTGAACCTCAAATTTAAATGGCCCCCAACAGCCGCCAATGAATTCTGGTGGGCCAGGAGGCTCTTCTAGTTGTTGGAACAGTGTTCTGATCAGTCTGCCCCTCTACTAGCTGTTGCACGGTGCCTACGTAGGGGTAGCTGGCTGGCTTGGCCCCCTGGCCTTCTTTCCTGCTGCCTGGTGAAAACTCCCCTAGGCCTGGCCGAACTTGCAGGCCATAACATTCTTCCCCACTCAGTCCAGCAACACCCTTGTTGCTAGGACATTGTTGCCCCCTTCTCTGCGCTCCACACATTGTGTCTCCGTGCATTTGCCTCGGGCCTGCTGACCTTGTGTGCTGTTGCTTGATTTGGAAAATTGTTTAAACCCTTCTTTTATTCCTCCCACCCCAAATATCTCAAGTTGAGAGAAACCAAAGCTGTGAGCCTTAGAGGGATTTAGAAGAATAGTCAGAAGTAACTCTGTTGCAAAAAATGATGACTCTCATGGGTTGTCATGTAAAGTAGTTGGGGATTTATTCTATCTATGGTATTGTTGTTTTCTCTCCATGAGAGACTATTTGGCAAATACAATCCAATTATTAATGGTTTAATAAGAGGTATCTGCTTCTTGGGAGAAAACTTTTTGAATAGTTATGCCTAGTAGAGTTTTTGTTCTCCATTGTCCACCTGGGTTATGTTACTAGTATGGCAAAACTTATTAGGAATTCTGAAATCAAGGTAAGTGGCAGGAATGTAAGATTCCATAAGCAAGGTAAATGTGGGAAAGTTATCTAGTCTCAATTGCAGGAGAAATGTTTGATCATTTGCTTTTTTTTAAAAAAAACAATAAAGCATGTAACATCAGATTCAGTTCATGTTATTTGTGTTTTAGGAAGACTATGATGACAATTACTCTTTTGCACTTAAAAGCGGCATGACACCAATCTTAGTTGTATGGAGTTGGTTCGTGTCAGTCATGTGTAGGATATGCTTATTGTAGCAATCTTAAGCATTCTTATTAGGCCGGTCTTCTTTGCAAACTTATGTTGTACACAAAACATCCAGAAACCGCCAACACTCGAATGCTGTATGTCTTATAAGCTGTTGTCTAAATAATTGTGTTTGAATTTTGGTTTGTGATAGTGGTTCTGGTTGCTGCTGCTCATGTCTTACTGCTGTCCTGGCTTTGGACTCTTCAAACTTCTACTCATTCTGTGCATGTAGGTTTGTTTTATATCCTTCGATTTGGTAAAGGTTTTCCGGTGTTTTGACAGGTTGGGCCAGAAACTGTACCTGGTAGTATACCCGAGTCTAGTTCGAAACCAGTGGAAGTGACAGATGGCAAGCAGGACTGATGCTGAAGTTGGAGTGTTTTCCATTGTATGAAAATCATTCCTTACCATAACAATCCTTCTGAAAATAGACTTGTTAAGCTTGTTGATTTGGAGAAGAAAAAACAAAAATCATGTAGTATGTTTTTATCAGAAGGCAAAACTGATGATATGATAAAGAATGTTTTGATTACCTAAGCTTTAGTGAAAAAACATGCATTTAGAAGCTATGAAATCCGTTTTCCATTTGGCGAAACCTGAAAAATGAAAAAAATATTTCCTCTGATCCTCTTCTGAAAGAGCAGTAGACTCGGTTCCAATGTAGATGACAACAGTAAAAGGGCCGAGGGGTTAAGTCTCTATGATGCCCGGTCCATTAGCCCAAAAGCCACAAATCCGAGCTGCATGGCCCTGTCAATGGTCCACCATGGCCCATTCAATGTTAAGAATTCGTTGATTATTATAAGAAAAGGAACACAGTAGAGGCTAAGTGGCTAACCTTAACATGGGAAGCGTCACCGGCCTGGTCTATTGTAATGATATGAGATTGTCGGCGAAATTAGCTTATATTATCTTGCTTGAGAAGTAAAATCCTGATTAAATATGGTAGTGGGCCCCCCCTTCTTTCGGTTAACTTGTTTGGACTCTTCATGTGTTTGCCCTCCCAAAGTTTGAAACAATTTTGGGGACTCTCATTTCTTTCTTTCATCTTTCCCTTTCAATTACCAAGCGAATCTACGGCACAGATTCCGTGGGCACCCCTTCCATATTGGAAAAAAATTGATTCCTCATTTTGGTGGCAAATTTTTTTTCTTTGGCTGAAAATGACATCCAATCAATGGTTATAAGAGTCTAAATGTGGGCTCTTAATGTGAACTGGATGTCTGGAACCACTTAAAATGGGCCAGAACCCAACTTTTTATTATTTGTTAAAAAATAATATAAAAAAGTTGGACATTACAATCACGAAGTCAGTACCCCCACCTCAAAAGGTTAAAATGTGCAGTAACACAGTCTATAAGTTACCTAAGAACTTATCGTGAGATTGAAACATCCTAGTACTTCTGTTAAAACGTTTAGTGTAATATTCTATCTCACATAATTTAACGATGAGGTCACGTTATTTACTTTTTCTTAGAAGTACTTGATGTGGACTGAATTTATTCTTATACCATCTGTCACATGTCAAAAACACAACCAACTGCCAGCTTAGGAGTGGAAAATACATTTCAAAAAACCCAAAACCATATAATCACAAGGTTTATTGCATGCAAAATGTGGGAGCGACAAAAGTGAGTGTAAATCACTGTTGAGAAACTGTAGTTTAAGTGGCCATCTAATAAACAATCATGTGACGTGTTTGACTTCCAACTTACGAAAAACGTAGCAGAACCATGTGAGTAGGTAGGTCAGCAACAACAGCAAATCTTGTGGAGACAACCTAGATATTCGTTGTTTTAAGAAGGAAATTTAGGGCAACTGCCACACGAAGAGTCAATCTGGTCAAAAAGAATTTTGTGCAACCCAAAAAATCTTATAGTCTTGATTGGTTTACTTGGCTGCCAAGGGAAGCTTGGGTTTATATTATTATTATTATTATTATGAGAATAATTTGACAAAACGTTTGTTTTCAAGCGATGGTTCATCTTGTTTGCGATCAAAGTTGGACCTAATTACTTGGAAGAAAGAAAGAAAGAATTTTCAAGTGAGACATGTGTCGTGCTTTTCAATAATACATATATATATATGTTGAGTAGGTACTTTAAATTGAGTAACAGCATGGGCTTCCCACGTTTTTAATACTAATATATCAGATTAATTTGTTAAGCAAGAAGATCATCTTAATTATGATAATTTATTCAAAATTATCTTTTATCAATTTTGATTTGATATATATCAGTTCATCACTTTAGTACTTTTATGTTGGGTTAATTAAACATGTTAGCTAAAACCCTATGAAAAAGGGGCAAGACAAGTTGATGTTGTCTACCCTTTCTCTTCATGTGAAGTTGGTCCAAAAGAAGAGAAAAAGTGAAGAGAATGAACAAACTAAGTATCTCAATGCATTTTCTCCGAAGTTCAATGGGAATCTTTATTGTCCACCCACTGCCTAATGAGTCCCCTAAGTCTCACACTTCGCCCAATAAAAATTCACAATCCCACAGTTCTTTATTCCTCAACTTGGTCCCTTTCTTTATCCCATTGTCATTCAAAATTGAGTACTCACAAACACTTTCCATGACTCCCACGTAATGTATAGTAACATTTTGTGACTCGAAGGGTAGGTACGAGGCCAAACCATGGGTTTGCAAACTTGTGAAGGTCATTTTCTAATACCACTTGCTAGGCCAACACCCCACTCTCAAATAATATAATCAATCGAGAAACACATGTTTTAAAAGATTTTTCTAAGATGTGATCAAATACGTGGGAGATTTATTGTTAAGAGAACTGTATAGGTATAATTTTTGAAAAAATTTATAAATTATTTAAGAAAATTTAAACAAATTTTTATTTATCTGTTGTATTCAATCAAACACTTATTTTTTTGTCAAATAAATTTTTTAATTAACGATTAACTAATTACTATTAATCAAAATATTATTGATTATTTTATAATATATCAACATGTCACGTTAATATCATGTGATATAAAATGATAAATATTATTTTAATTACTAACAATTAATTAATCATTAATTATAAAAATTTATTTGATTCAAAATAAAATTATAAAATGTTATTGAATATAATAAAAAAATTTTAAAATTTTAAAATAATTTAAAAATTTTTTAAATATTATGCCAATATCGGAAAACACAGTTAAGGATTGATATTGTGCATTTTTTCCTTTCATTTTCGAATTAAGGTAAACAAGAGGTGTGTTTAAAGCAAGTGGATGATATCCCATCGTTTTCAAACCAATCTTTGGTCGCAAACTCCTTTGTTTTTGGTTTCATCTTCTGATTAAATAAATATTACTTTGTTGTTGGGATTGATAATGTACATATATTGCTTCCACTTGTGCGATGGGGGTTATTGTGGGTCCCAAAATTCTTGGAAATTCAAAAGGAAAAACGGACTTGGATTGGATTATCACCGCTTTGGTCCCACTGCTCCTGGCTGACTAGGATGTGCTGGTGAGCCACATTTGAAACTTACTTAACTTCTGTTAATTATTATTATTACTCAAATTTTATAACCTATTTAAGTTCATTTCCACCTGTTTATAACTGTATATAATTAGAACATGTGTCACTTAGTGGTAAAGGTACATTCAATGAGAAAAAGAAGTTCTTGTTTAAAACATAAATTGAATTTTTTTTTTCACTTTTTATCTATTTGGATACAAAATGCATGTGATAGACCAATGAAATATTGTCTCAACGGCAAAGAAGACACTTTTTAAAATTTTAAATCCTCTATTCAAGTCTCACTTAGGTAGATTCAATCAAATTTTATATCGATTTGTATAGTAATTTTTTGGCATAATGTTTTAATTGAATTATTCAAAAAATTTTAATTAAATTGTTATTATTTTATTATGTTTAAAGAAGTTTTGATATTTTTTATTTTAAATTAAATAAATTCTTACATTACTTGTTATTTTTTAGTTGACATGATATTGATATGAAAAGTTAAAAAAATCAAGTGATTATATCATTATGTCACGTCAACATGTCATGTCAGCATATAACGTCAATATCACGTGATATAAAATAATAAATGATATTTTGACTATCAACAATTATTCAATTGTTAATCGTAAAAGTTTATTTAATTTAAAATAAAAGTATAAGAGTTTGGACGTATACAATAGAAAAATAAAAATTTATTTAAATTTTTTTAAATAATTCAAAAAAATTTTAAATATGATGTCTAAATTTTTTCATAAATATAATTTGTGATACATATGAAAATTATTTTGATTATAATTGAAAATTTTATTCGTAATTGTAATTTCATAAAAAAATGCATGAATAAATATGCATTAAGTGAATAAAATTAAATCCTCATGGTATGTTTTTGGATACTAAAGGGTGCTTACTGGCACCAAGCATTTTTAAAGCTAGAATGATTAAAGAGAAAATCGTAGTTGTTTCTTTTACAAAAGGAGAAGGCAGAAGACAGAGATTCAACGTACAAACTATTAGTCAGTTTGAAACTATTTTTCGACGTACCGTGAAAGGTGAAATTTAATTATTAATCAAGAATTGGAGTTTAATGTCCGTAGCTTTTTCAAAGTTTATAAAGAACAAATTTGAATTTAATTGAGAGCCCGTTTAGAAGGCCAACTGATACTTTTAAATGTGACCCTTAGTATATATATATATGTATTACTCTTTCATACTATATTCATTGCAAGTATGATTGAGAAAAAAATATATGTAACTCACACGGGTTTAATTTGGTTATGTGATATAATTGATTAAAGACATGATATTTAAAAAATTTCATGAATTATTTCGAATAATACAAATAAGTTTTTTTTCTTATTATGTTCAATTAAATTTTTATATTTTTATTTTAAATCAAATAAGTTTTTATAATTAATGATTGTTAGTCAAAATCTTACTTATCATTTTATGTCACGTGGTGTTGACATATCATAATAAATAATGACATAACATATTAATGTGATATGATCATATGGTATTTTAATGTCACTTTTACGCCAACATCATATTAATACTACGTGAATATAAAATGATAAATGATATTTTGATTAAATACAATTGATTAATCGTTAATCATAAAAGTTTATTTAATTTAAAATAAAAATATAAAAATTTGATTGAATGTAATAAAAGAATAAATTTTTATTTAAATTTTTTTCAACATTATACTTGATTAAAATATAATATAAATTTATTGTGTCTAAACTCAATTCTCTTATATATATATATATATATATATATATATATATATATATAAAACAAACTCAATTCTCTAAATAAAGTAGAAAATCAAGTTAAATGAAAATGATATTTATATCTTGTTAAATTGTTTGCAAACCATTAACCCAAAGCGTGAAGTGCCAAGCCAAAGCCTGCTCCCCTGGCTTGGGTAAACGAGTATTTCACCCAAAATATCACCGAACGCTGATTGACTGAAAATTGTGGGGTGGAAAGGCGTGGCGTCATTGCATGGCGTCAAACGTGATCAGCATTCCCCTTTTGTGTGTACACAAAAATAATATCAGACTGGGAGGTGCGAAAGCAACCCTCTTTATAAAGCCCTTTCACTTCCACTGGTTGGCCTGTCCCAATCTTTCCCTCCATCGAAGTGGACACCAAACAATAACTTCACTTTTTTATAAACAAAGTTTAGGAAAAGCTTACTAATAGTTTCTTTTTTTTTGAGCCTTTCCTAACCCCCATGTGGGTTTGGGTCTTTATCACCCCAATTATCAAACCCCTCTCACATAATCCTAGCTGAAGGGACTCGTGGCTCCATGCCCACCGTTTGCTTTGTTCTACTTGTATGAGACAGGCCTTTTTCCTCTTTCTCCTCGGCTATTGATTATTATTAAGCCTATTGAGCTTGATGTGTGCTTAGATGGATTGATCGAGGGATGAGTTGGGAACCCTCCGATGTGAAATTTTGTGCATGAGGATGCTTGCTTTTGTTTGTTGCCACTATAGGACATGATATTGCCATGGAAATTATTAGTAAAATGTTACTAGAGTTACGACAGGCAATACATGTATATTTGCAAGAACAATCTGCAGGACGGCTTAATAAGTTTAAATGTTTTAAAATTAAATATTTAAATAAATTTTTTTTATTGAAATTAAAAAAAATAATTAAAATTTTATTCTTTTAGTATTTTGAAATGTAAAATTTTTAATTAATTTTTTATTTTATAAATTAAAAAAATTAGTTTTATATATATAAAAAATAACTTTTGAAAATCATTAAATATATATTACTGTTAATTAATTGAAAATAGAAAAAATAATTGAGAATTAATAGTATTATGGAATTAGAAAGTGATAAAAAATTTAGATTTATTAAGCACATAATTATAGAATTGAGAGAATATGTCATTTTATTAATTATATTGATTTTTACATATTTTTAATAAAAAATGAGATAAATAATTGAGAATTAATAAAGATATAAGAATTAATTTAATAAGTAGTTATTTTATTAATTATTTAATTTTTATATATGTTTAATATAATTAATTATATTATTATAAAATTATGAAGTCTATTGAAAATTGAAACCTAAAGCAAGAACTTTGGTAGCTTTACACCATAGTCGACCCTGGCAATAAGTAAGCAATTGAAATTGAAAATACGTACTAGATAATGGTGTTTAGATATTTCCAAATTATAGGAGGAAGCATAAGAGAAATAAGTATAATTGATAAAACCATTAGTAGGAATACAATTTACTAGTCATTTTACTATTTAATAATTCATGTCTCAATCTTGAAAATTATGTTTGTCCCACCCACGTTAGGATCTTATTTCTTATTTTCTTTGTTAAAGTTTATTAAACTGCGAGATTTATCATTTTCATTATTATTTTTTTTTCATTGTTTAGACGTGTCGATTGACAATAGTTCATCATCTTCTTCACTAGAAGTTTTTTTTTTTTTTGTTCTTTTCAAGCATCTACAAAGAAAGTAATCAAAAGAAATCCAAAACAACCCTCACACTAGTTATAGGTATTCTAGCATGCATTCACCAAGATGTTAAAATAATTCTCTAGTCAATTATTTAGAACTAATTACAGTATATTTTACTCAAATTGTTAACCTAATTGAACTCAAAGAGAACAATAAAATTACAGAAAAAGCAGAATCAAAACTTTGGATTTCTTTCCTTAAGAATATATACGAGAAAGTTTTAAAATGTTTTTAAACCTTATAACTCATGGTAAAGTTAATTTTAGAAGATGAGAAACGTCAAGTGTGTAATGTTAACTCTTTCCATATTGTTCTACTGTAATGCCAACAAAGAGAGAAGGGGATTAGCACCCTATAATTGGCATAAACTAAGATTCCAAAAATTCCTAAACCAAAAAGATTATCGTTTAATTCCGTCTAATGCATATACTTTCAAGAATTCAAAGTCCATCGCATCCATTAGTTAATCCAAATTATCACTAACCACCAAGATCGATGACATTGGTGCCCCGTGACCTCACCTTCACTCCTTGTATATGGTCAAATGAACCACTCTACACGTGGGAGATAGATGCCTACTCACCCCGTTTAAAAAATAAATGGGGATTAATCGAAACGGTGACGTGTTACCGACAAATGACAAAGGTAACTTTTTCCTGAAACGTGGGTTAAAGGGCAGTTGAAAGATCACGTGAGCAGCGGGGGACCATCCAGAAAATGAAAACGACACGTGATGGCGGCTGATGCCCCTCCGTGTGCGGGGGTGAGTCACGAGCGAGTTACGCGAATGCTGCTGACTGCTGAAGAAGGGCAATTCACAACGGAAGGAGATGTAAAAGGAGATGGGAAAATTAAAACGCACAAGTTTTTATTTTTATATTTGTTTAAAACGGAGGATATAAAGAATGTCCGATAATGTTGGGCCGTGTCAGTGCCACATAATACTGCTAGGAAGATTACGGATACGGGGGTCCCAAAATGTTTCAAAACGAGTAGGAGGGAAAGGGGAGGATAATATTTAGAGAGGAGGGATAAGGAATCCAAGCTTAACAAAATCCAAAAACAGACCGAGGAATCAATGATTGGGGATTGTTTTGCTCAACAAAATGCTAGATTTTGTCGTTTTAATGTATTTTCTAATAGATCGTGTATAAAATAATTATAAATGGTTTATGTAAAATAGATAGAGAAGAGGTGTATTACGCCTTGAAGTACAAGGTTAGAAAGCAATGGTATTTGTTGTCAATGTAGGGGTTTGAGTTTTGAGAGCATCTGGCTGGAGATATTGAAAACCGTATCACCAAACACCAAGAAAAACCGAAATGGGTAAAAGGGAAAATGGGAAAATAGACTAGTAAACAACAACTACAAGTGAAGCACAAGCGAAGGAAAGAAAGCAGCGAAACACTTGACTTTCTGTCTCTCTCTCTCTCTCTGAATTGCTTTGCTTTCTGTTTTCCTCTTGCCTTTTATCTGTCTCCACAGCACTACTGCTGCTCCTCTGTACTCCTCAACACAGCAAAACAACGACTCATAAAACGCAAACAATAAACCAAACCACCCCAAATGAATTAAAGGAAAATTCTTTCGCTGTTTTTCAAGCTTTGAACGAGTAGTAGTTGAAGAAGAAGAAGAGTAAAGAAAGATGGGTATTCTACACGACGACGTAGTGATCATAAGGCAATCAGAGAAAGAAGGAGAACCAAATGTTATCACTGTTAACTGCCCTGATAAAACTGGTTTGGGCTGTGATTTATGCCGCATCTTGCTCTTTTTTGGTCTTAGCATTGTTAGAGGAGGTAACCCCAAGTTCTCTTTTTTCAAGAAAATGATTGCATGTTTTTGTAGATACCAACTTTTTTCTTTAGAAATAAAATAAAGTTGGAATTTTTTCTTTCAAGTTCACAGTCTTTTGGCTATTTGGAAGCCAACCCAATTTTTATGCATGTGTTTTATTTATCTTCATTTGAGCTTTTACTTTTATTCTGTGAAACAAGCTATGGAGATTTTGAGGTTTTGGTTTAACTTTGATGAAAATTTGGGTATTTTGATCTTTCAAGTTTTAATCTTTGGACTATTTGGAGGTCAAAAAATTGTTTAATTTATCTTCAGTTGAGTGAAACAAATGATGGGCATTTGAGAAGCTATGAAAAAAAATTTGATAATTTGATTTAATTTTGGTAATATAATTGGATTTTTATGGTCTTAATTACCACTTATTTAAAAAAAAATTTGTTTGTGTTGTGAAGATGTATCTACAGATGGGAAATGGTGCTACATAGTGTTTTGGGTGGTTTGTAAGCCTGCAACAAGATGGGGTTCTTCGAGATGGGAATTGTTGAAGAAAAGACTAATTGGGGCTTGCCCTTCGTGCTCTTCAGCTTCTGGGATTTCTTATTACCGTTCTGAATTGCAGCCTCCAAAGCCTCCTGATGTGTTTCTCCTCAAGCTTTGCTGTTATGATAGAAAAGGCCTTTTACATGGTGAACTTCTTCTTTTGAGAGCATCTTGGTGTAGTTTCAATTCATATGAAGTTTTGGTCTCAATTTGATTTTTTTCTTTTATAAATCAAGGGGGATTTATCCTTTTTTAAACAAAATATTGAATTTTAGAGATCCGAGTTCTCTTTTTTTTCCCCTGTTAGTTCAGCTATCATACAGGGCATGAAGAAATGGTTTTCTGTTTTTGCTTTCCTACATCATATTTCTTCATGATAGGGTCTTCTTATGAAGAATTTGAGCACAAATGTGGTCCAAACTATATTAGTAATTGAATTTTAGATTTTCTCTTTGCAGATGTGACAGAAGTTCTGTGTTGTCTCGAACTCAATATAAAGAAAGTGAAGGTATCTACAACTCCAGATGGGACAGTGATGGACCTATTCTTTGTTACAGATACCAGGTTTTGCTTCTTTGACATGATCTCTCCAAAATTAGATTATGTGCTTTGCTAATCTTTGAGAACTAGTTTTATGTTTCATGTAAGTTGCTACTATTACAAGTGCAATTCAGTTAATATATCATGTTCATTACCTTTGATCAGTTAGGCTTCTTTGAAAATGACTGCAAATGTATTTGGAATTATAACAACATGCACATCTAAGTAGAGGTTTATTGTTGCTTCTATTCAAACTATATATGTATGCGGGAGAAAGGGTTGAGGGATTCAGAGCTGAATTGATGTAGACAAGAAAATATTCTCTGATAGGGCAATAGATTAAAATTGGTTTTGAAAGGATAATTTAGGTTATAGTAATTGTAACTCTGATATGCTGAGGCAGCTTGCATCTCCACCTTAAGTTTCTACAACCCTTTTGTGGAAGAACAAAATCTTGTTTATATTTTTCTTAATTATCAAAAAGTAACATCCTTTGTAAATATTGTGATTTTTTTCCAGGGAACTATTACATACAACAAAGAGGCAGGAGGAGACTTGTAAAGCATTGGAAGATGTTATGCAGGAAGCTGTGATTAGCTGTAACATTCAAAAGGTTGGACCTCAAATTACTGCATGTTCTCAGGCATCTCCATTTCTCCCATCTCAAATAACAGAAGATATTTTCCACTTAGAGATGTCCAATAAACTCCCAAGTGTATCACTTACTTCCAACAGTGTTTCTGTCACAATGGACAACTCGCTCAGTCCTGCTCACACGCTTGTTCAAATCATTTGCCAAGATTATAAAGGTCTTCTGTATGACATAATGAGAACTCTGAAGGATTACAACATTCAGGTAGATATACTAATTGCTAGTATATAATTAATCAATGTTTTACTGGATTTTTACGAAAGTGTCATGCTGCAGTTAATCATGGACATTTGTCCGATCTTATCTGGGAAGATTGGTTTTAGGAATATTCTAGCTTGAATAATTTATAATATTGCTTTTATTCTCGTTTGAATATATCTTTTTTGAAAATTTTGATATGTGAAACTTGACAATTCAATGGCTTTTATCATTCTGTCGTTTTCATGTGGCTGTACTTAGTTATGTGTATTGCCAAGTAGCCCATCTCCATGAATTTATAAAACCACTCTTGCTATGCTTCTATAGTCAATGTTTTCTATTATCATGTGTATCTGTCAATCATAATTGACATGATTCTTTTCAAAATTGTGGAAGCACCTTTTTACTTGTTTAATTTTCAGTTGGAGGAAGAGAAGCATTCTTAGCCCATGTAACTGGCACTAGTTCCACCATCTTAATACCTCAATTTTATAATGTAACTAGATTTCATATGGACGCTTCTATATAAAACAAGGAAGAAAGTGTGAGATTGACCTGTTTATAATGCAAGCTGATGGAAAGAAGATTGTTGATCCTAGCAAGCAAAATGCATTGTCCTCGCGTCTGCAGATGGAACTGCTCCAACCACTCAGAGTAGCTGTAATGAGCCGGGGTCCTGATACAGAGCTTCTGGTTGCAAATCCTGTAGAGTTATCAAGCAAGGGCCGGCCTCTTGTTTTTTATGACATTACCCTTGCTTTAAAGATGCTTGACACTTGCATCTTCTCGGTACTTCCTAAGCTCTGTGCCGTTAAGCTTCTACAGGAGTTCTGCTCTGCTTTCCTGTATTTTGTTTTCACATGTAAATAAATTCATTTTTGTTGCTTAAAACGGGCTTGCGTCATTGGGATTATGAGCTTAACAGTGCGTTAGGGTTGATATCTGCTGTGGCTGCATGTTTTCCATATCTAGTCTGCATTATAAATTTATGCATCAATTTCCAACTCCTAGTCTGACGAGGGGATTGTGAAATGCAATAATATTCATATATGCTTTTCTCTCTTACTCCTCTTTGCTGTCCCTTATATAGTTGTAGGATATGGTACATGTTTACTGATATGCTACCTGTCCAAACATGAATCCAATGTATTACATGTATTATACTACTTGATCAGAATGCAATGCTGTTTATTTAGAGAAGAGACTGGCTTTTCTTAGTCAATTAATGTTTCTCAGTTTTTCTTTTGCAAGTTGCACGTATAACTTTTTTGAGTATACATATTTTTCAGGCAGAGATTGGGAGACACATGATTGGAGATCGAGAGTGGGAAGTTTACAGAGTTCTGCTAGATGAAGGGGCTAGCTTATCTGTTCCAAGAAGAAAGGTTGAGGAAGGAGTTTGGAAGCTGTTGATGGGTTGGGAATAACTATGATCACAACATTGTTCCTCCTGGATGGCCATGGCCCCTGTACAGTATACTTGCCCTGCCCCTCTGTGCAGTCACTGTAAATTATGAATCACGTTTTTCGTATCTTACAGTTGCAGCTTCTGCGAGGCTAACCTTATGATGTAGAGATGAGTTGGTAGCAAGGAGATAAAGGAATAGTAAAGCTCTTGTGGCAAAGTATAGTTGAAAGTTGTAGCACAGAGGTAGAAATCATGCATATCTTCTTGTGTAACTATCTTTGTTGGTGGACCCTTTTGGTGGGTCAGTTGGATAATATCAAGCAATCCGACAAAATTTCTAAATCATATTTTCATCTCCCTGTACGTAAGAATGCAGAACATGTTGTAGGAAAAAACAGCGTTTTCCAGTTTTCGCATATTATCAGTTATGCCATAAGTTTGTGCCGGAATTAGAATCTCCGTGACACTCTTTTGTCCACAAAACTGTATGGCCCCTGCATATTGATGGACAACTCTCTGTGATACGGTTGCTTTGCTCATGTATGTGTGAACATGTTTTTTCAGTTTGAGAAATCCCAGCATCAGCCAGTTTTAAATAGCATACAAGCTAATTGTGTATATATTTAGGTTTTAAGCCAAGTCTTTCAAGAATGATTGCAACAAGTTCGTCATACAGTGGAAAAAATTTAATATTTTAGCTCCAGCCCACCCCTGGTCTCTATTCAAACTTCTTCTTTGCCTTCCAATTGAATTGATTCTTATCAGTTTTGTCCTCTTTCTATTAATGTTGAGAACTACAGATGCCGAAAACCCTGGTTACAACATTTGAAGATTGCATACAAGAGCGTATTTGTAGGGGACTTCTATGCTTTCGGTTTGCAACTTATCCAACAAATCATGGATGTCTCTTTAGATTCTACAGAAATAAGATATCACATCGGAAATAGTTATGGTTTGATGTTTCACATGTCTATTTCGATCACTTCCATATCGTACAGATTGTCATGTTGCATGTCAAGATATTTCCACCAAAGATTTTTTGCTTTTTTAATACCAGCAAAGGATAGAGCCAATGCTGCCCGGTCCTCCAATTCTGAATTTTCCTAGTTCAATGAAGACGTTGGTCCTTTGAGATGCTCACCTGTAGTTTGTTGTTATCCATTAAAAAAAAAGAAACAAGTTTACCTGCAGTTGATATAGATGTAACAAATGTTTTAGGGTAAAATATATATTTTTTAAGTTTTGATTGAAATTATAAGAAAATTTATTAATTTTCGAAATAGATATTTCGTCTTATAAAAATATTTTTTATTGGACACATAAATCTAACTGTTAGTTAATCATTAATATTTCATCAACTTATTGACGTGTTAAGAGTTATTCTTGA